>NW_023366967.1:0-65790 GCF_902167145.1 Zea mays | reverse complement strand
AATATCGAAGGCTAACACCTATGGATTTTTGACCAAGAAATGGTCTCCACCAGAAATCCAAGAATGTGATCTACGACAAGGAAACATATGTGGGGTGAGGTGTATGAGCCTCTGGTCGACGATCAATGGCCACACAACCCCCATTTTGCCGAAAATAGCCATGAATGACCATTTTCAATAATACCGAAGGCTAACACGTACGAGTTTTTAACCAAGAAATGGTTTCCACCAGAAATCCAAGAATGTAATCTATGGCAAGGAAACATATGTGGGGTGAGGTTTATGAGCCTCTAGTCGATGATAAATGGCCACACAACCCCCATTTTTTATGAAAATAGCCATGAGCGACCTTGAAAATAGCCATGAGCGACCATTTTCAATAATACTAGAGGCTAACACCTACGGATTTTAGACCAAGAAATGGTCTCCACTAGAAATCCAAGAATGTGATCTATGGCAAGGAAACATATGTGGGGTGAGGTGTATGAGCGTCTGGTCGATGATCAATGGCCACACAACCCCCATTTTTGTCGAAAATAGCCATGAACGACCATTTTCAATAATACCGAAGGCTAACACCTACGGATTTTTGACCAAGAAATGGTCTCCACCAGAAATCCAAGAATGTGATCTATGGCAAGGAAACATATGTGGGGTGAGGTGTATGAGCCTCTGGTCGATGATCAATGGCCACACAACCTCCATTTTTGTCGAAAATAGCCATGAACGACCATTTTCAATAATATCGAAGGCTAACACCTACGGATTTTTGACCAAGAAATGGTCTCCACCAGAAATCCAAGAATGTGATCTACGACAAGGAAACATATGTGGGGTGAGGTGTATGAGCCTCTGGTCGACGATCAATGGCCACACAACCCCCATTTTGCCGAAAATAGCCATGAATGACCATTTTCAATAATATCGAAGGCTAACACCTACGGATTTTTGACCAAGAAATGGTCTCCACCAGAAATCCAAGAATGTGATCTACGACAAGGAAACATATGTGGGGTGAGGTGTATGAGCCTCTGGTCGACGATCAATGGCCACACAACCCCCATTTTGCCGAAAATAGCCATGAATGACCATTTTCAATAATACCGAAGGCTAACACGTACGAGTTTTTAACCAAGAAATGGTTTCCACTAGAAATCCAAGAATATAATCTATGGCAATGAAACATATGTGGGGTGAGGTTTATGAGCCTCTAATCGATGATAAATGGCCACACAACCCCCATTTTTTATGAAAATAGCCATGAGCGACCTTGAAAATAGCCATGAGCGACCATTTTCAATAATACTATAGGCTAACACCTACGGATTTTAGACCAAGAAATGGTCTCCACCAGAAATCCAAGAATGTGATCTATGGCAAGGAAACATATGTGGGGTGAGGTGTATGAGCGTCTGGTCGATGATCAATGGCCACACAACCCCCATTTTTGTCGAAAATAGCCATGAACGACCATTTTCAATAATATCGAAGGCTAACACCTACGGATTTTTGACCAAGAAATGGTCTCCACCAGAAATCCAAGAATGTGATCTATGGCAAGGAAACATATGTGGGGTGAGGTGTATGAGCCTCTAGTCGATGATCAATGGCCACACAACCCCCATTTTTGTCGAAAATAGCCATGAATGATCATTTTCAAAAATACCAAAGGCTAACGCGTACGGATTTTTGACCAAGAAATGGTCTCCACCAGAAATCGAATAATGTGATCTATGGCAAGGAAACATATGTGGGGTGAGGTGTACGAGCCTCTGGTCGATGATCAATGGCCACACAACCCCCATTTTGCCAAAAATAGCCATGAATGACCATTTTCAATAATACCGAAGGCTAACACGTACGAGTTTTTAACCAAGAAATGGTTTCCACCAGAAATCCAAGAATGTAATCTATGGCAAGGAAACATATGTGGGGTGAGGTTTATGAGCCTCTAGTCGATGATAAATGGCCACACAACCCCCATTTTTTATGAAAATAGCCATGAGCGACCTTGAAAATAGCCATGAGCGACCATTTTCAATAATACTAGAGGCTAACACCTATGGATTTTAGACCAAGAAATGGTCTCCACCAGAAATCCAAGAATGTGATCTATGGCAAGGAAACATATGTGGGGTGAGGTGTATGAGCGTCTGGTCGATGATCAATGGCCACACAACCCCCATTTTTGTCGAAAATAGCCATGAACGACCATTTTCAATAATACCGAAGGCTAACACCTACGGATTTTTGACCAAGAAATGGTCTCCACCAGAAATCCAAGAATGTGATCTATGGCAAGGAAACATATGTGGGGTGAGGTGTATGAGCCTCTAGTCGATGATCAATGGCCACATAACCCCCATTTTTGTCGAAAATAGCCATGAATGACCATTTTCAAAAATACCAAAGGCTAACACGTATGGATTTTTGACCAAGAAATGGTCTCCACCAGGAATCCAAGAATGTGATCTACGACAAGGAAACATATGTGGGGTGAGGTGTATGAGCCTCTGGTCGACGATCAATGGCCACACAACCCCCATTTTGCCGAAAATAGCCATGAATGACCATTTTCAATAATATCGAAGGCTAACACCTACGGATTTTTGACCAAGAAATGGTCTCCACCAGAAATCCAAGAATGTGATCTACGACAAGGAAACATATGTGGGGTGAGGTGTATGAGCCTCTGGTCGACGATCAATGGCCACACAACCCCCATTTTGCCGAAAATAGCCATGAATGACCATTTTCAATAATACCGAAGGCTAACACGTACGAGTTTTTAACCAAGAAGTGGTTTCCACCAGAAATCCAGGAATGTAATCTATGGCAAGGAAACATATGTGGGGTGAGGTTTATGAGCCTCTAGTCGATGATAAATGGCCACACAACCCCCATTTTTTATGAAAATAGCCATGAGCGACCTTGAAAATAGCCATGAGCGACCATTTTCAATAATACTAGAGGCTAACACCTACGGATTTTAGACCAAGAAATGGTCTCCACCAGAAATCCAAGAATGTGATCTATGGCAAGGAAACATATGTGGGGTGAGGTGTATGAGCGTCTGGTCGATGATCAATGGCCACACAACCCCCATTTTTGTCGAAAATAGCCATGAACGACCATTTTCAATAATACCGAAGGCTAACACCTACGGATTTTTGACCAAGAAATGGTCTCCACCAGAAATCCAAGAATGTGATCTATGGCAAGGAAACATATGTGGGGTGAGGTGTATGAGCCTCTGGTCGATGATCAATGGCCACACAACCTCCATTTTTGTCGAAAATAGCCATGAACGACCATTTTCAATAATATCGAAGGCTAACACCTACGGATTTTTGACCAAGAAATGGTCTCCACCAGAAATCCAAGAATGTGATCTACGACAAGGAAACATATGTGGGGTGAGGTGTATGAGCCTCTGGTCGACGATCAATGGCCACACAACCCCCATTTTGCCGAAAATAGCCATGAATGACCATTTTCAATAATATCGAAGGCTAACACCTACGGATTTTTGACCAAGAAATGGTCTCCACCAGAAATCCAACAATGTGATCTACGACAAGGAAACATATGTGGGGTGAGGTGTATGAGCCTCTGGTCGACGATCAATGGCCACACAACCCCCATTTTGCCGAAAATAGCCATGAATGACCATTTTCAATAATACCGAAGGCTAACACGTACGAGTTTTTAACCAAGAAATGGTTTCCACTAGAAATCCAAGAATGTAATCTATGGCAATGAAACATATGTGGGGTGAGGTTTATGAGCCTCTAATCGATGATAAATGGCCACACAACCCCCATTTTTTATGAAAATAGCCATGAGCGACCTTGAAAATAGCCATGAGCGACCATTTTCAATAATACTAGAGGCTAACACCTACGGATTTGAGACCAAGAAATGGTCTCCACCAGAAATCTAAGAATGTGATCTATGGCAAGGAAACATATGTGGTGTGAGGTGTATGAGCGTCTGGTCGATGATCAATGGCCACACAACCCCCATTTTTGTCGAAAATAGCCATGAACGACCATTTTCAATAATACCGAAGGCTGACACCTACGGATTTTTTACCAAGAAATGGTCTCCACCAGAAATCCAAGAATGTGATCTATGGCAAGGAAACATATGTGGGGTGAGATGTATGAGCCTCTAGTCGATGATCAATGGCCACACAACCCCCATTTTTGTCGAAAATAGCCATGAATGACCATTTTCAAAAATACCAAAGGCTAACACGTACGGATTTTTAACCAAGAAATGGTCTCCACCAGAAATCCAAGAATGTGATCTATGGCAAGGAAACATATGTGGGTGAGGTGTACGAGCCTCTGGTCGATGATCAATGGCCACACAACCCCCATTTTGCCGAAAATAGCCATGAATGACCATTTTCAATAATACCGAAGGCTAACACGTACGAGTTTTTAACCAAGAAATGGTCTCCACTAGAAATCCAAGAATGTGATCTATGGCAAGGAAACATATGTGGGGTGAGGTGTATGAGCGTCTGGTCAATGATCAATGGCCACACAACCCCCATTTTTGTCGAAAATAGCCATGAACGACCATTTTCAATAATACCGAAGGCTAACACCAACGGATTTTTGACCAAGAAATGGTCTCCACCAGAAATCCAAGAATTTGATCTATGGCAAGGAAACATATGTGGGGTGAGGTGTATGAGCCTCTGGTCGACGATCAATGGCCACACAACCCTAATTTTTGTCGAAAATAGCCATGAACGACCATTTTCAATGACACTGAAGGCTAACACCTACGGATTTTTGACCAAGAAATGGTCTCCACCATAAATCCAAGAATGTGATCTATGGCAAGGAAACATATGTGTAGTGAGGTGTATGAGCCTCTGGTCGATGATCAATGGCCACACAACCCCCGTTTTTGTCGAAAATAGCCATGAATGACCATTTACAATAATACCGAAGGCTAACACCTACGGATTTTTGACCAAGAAATGGTCTCCACCAGAAATCCAAGAATGTGATCTATGGCAAGGAAACATATGTGGGGTGAGGTGTATGAGCCTCTGGTCGACGATCAATGGCCACACAACCCCCATTTTGCCGAAAATAGCGATGAATGACCATTTTCAATAATACCGAAGGCTAACACGTACGAGTTTTTAACCAAGAAATGGTCTCCACCAGAAATCCAAGAATGTAATCTATGGCAACGAAACATATGTGGGGTGAGGTTTATGAGCCTCTAGTCGATGATAAATGGCCACACAACCCCCATTTTTTATGAAAATAGCCATGAGCGACCTTGAGAATAGCCATGAGCGACCATTTTCAATAATACTAAAGGCTAACACCTACGGATTTTAGACCAAGAAATGGTCTCCACCAGAAATCCAAGAATGTGATCTATGGCAAGGAAACATATGTGGGGTGAGGTGTATGAGCATCTGGTCGATGATCAATGGCCACACAACCCCCATTTTTGTCGAAAATAGCCATGAATGACCATTTTCAATAATACCGAAGGCTAACACCTACGGATTTTTGACCAAGAAATGGTCTCCACCAGAAATCCAAGAATGTGATCTACGACAAGGAAACATATGTGGGGTGAGGTGTATGAGCCTCTGGTCGACGATCAATGGCCACACAACCCCCATTTTGCCGAAAATAGCCATGAATGACCATTTTCAATAATATCGAAGGCTAACACCTACGGATTTTTGACCAAGAAATGGTCTCCACCAGAAATCCAAGAATGTGATCTACGACAAGGAAACATATGTGGGGTGAGGTGTATGAGCCTCTGGTCGACGATCAATGGCCACACAACCCCCATTTTGCCTAAAATAGCCATGAATGACCATTTTCAATAATAGCGAAGGCTAACACGTACGAGTTTTTAACCAAGAAATGGTTTCCACCAGAAATCCAAGAATGTAATCTATGGCAAGGAAACATATGTGGGGTGAGGTTTATGAGCCTCTGGTCGATGATGAATGGCCACACAACCCCCATTTTGCCGAAAATAGCCATGAACGACCATTTTCAATAATACCGAAGGCTAACACGTACGAGTTTTTAACCAAGAAATGGTCTCCACCAGAAATCCAAGAATGTGATCTATGGCAAGGAAACATATGTGGGGTGAGGTGTACGAGCCTCTAGTCGATGATCAATGGCCACACAACCACCATTTTGCCGAAAATAGCCATGAACGACCATTTTCAATAATACCGAAGGCTAACACGTACGAGTTTTTAACCAAGAAATGGTCTCCACCAGAAATCCAAGAATGTGATCTATGGCAAGGAAACATATGTGGGGTGAGGTGTATGAGCATCTGGTCGATGATCAATGGCCACACAACCCCCATTTTTGTCGAAAATAGCCATGAATGACCATTTACAATAATACCGAAGGCTAAAACCTACGGATTTTTGACCAAGAAATGGTCTCCACCAGAAATCCAAGAATGTGATCTATGGCAAGGAAACATATGTGGGGTGAGGTGTATGAGCCTCTGGTCGATGATCAAAGGCCACACCATTGATCATCGACCAGACGCTCATACACCTCACCCCACATATGTTTCCTTGCCATAGATCACATTCTTGGATTTCTGGTGGAGACCATTTCTTGGTCTAAAATCCGTAGGTCTTAGCCTCTAGTATTATTTAAAATGGTCGCTCATGGCTATTTTCCTAAAAAATGGGGGTTGTGTGGCCATTGATCATCGACCAGAGGCTCGTACACCTCACCCCACATATGTTTCCTTGCCATAGATCACATTCTTGGATTTCTGGTGGAAACCATTTCTTGGTTAAAAGCTCGTACGTGTTAGCCTTCGGTATTATTGAAAATGGTCATTCATGGCTATTTTCGGCAAAATGGGGGTTGTGTGGCCATTGATCATCGATCAGAGGCTCATACACCTCACCCCACATATGTTTCCTTGCCATAGATCACATTCTTGGATTTCTGGTGGAGACCATTTCTTGGTCAAAAATCAGTAGGTCTTAGCCTCTAGTATTATTGAAAATGGTCGCTCATGGCTATTTTCATAAAAAATGGGGGTTGTGTGGCCATTTATCATCGACTAGAGGCTCATAAATCTCACCCCACATATGTTTCCTTGCCATAGATCACATTCTTGGATTTTTGGTGGAGACCATTTCTTGGTCAAAAACTCGTACGTGTTAGCCTTCGGTATTATTGAAAATGGTCGTTCATGGCTATTTTCGACAAAAATGGGTGTTGTGTGGCCATTGATCATCGACAAGAGGCTCATACACCTCACCCCACATATGTTTCCTTGCCATAGATCACATTCTTGGATTTCTGGTGGAGACCATTTCTTGGCCTAAAATCCGTAGGTGTTAGCCTTCGGTATTATTGAAAATGGTCGCTCATGGCTATTTTCGACAAAAATGGGGGTTGTGTGGCCATTGATCATCGACCAGAGGCTCATACACCTCACCCCACATATGTTTCCTTGCCATAGATTACATTCTTGGATTTCTGGTGGAAACCATTTCTTGGTTAAAACCTCGTACGTGTTAGCCTTCGGTATTATTGAAAATGGTCGTTCATGGCTATTTTCGACAAAAATGGGGGTTGTGTGGCCATTGATCATCGACCAGACGCTCATACACCTCACCCCACATATGTTTCCTTGCCATAGATCACATTCTTGGATTTCTGGTGGAGACCATTTCTTGGTCTAAAATCCGTAGGTGTTAGCCTCTAGTATTATTGAAAATGGTCGCTCATGGCTATTTTCAAGGTCGCTCATGGCTATTTTCATAAAACAAATGGGGGTTGTGTGGCCATTTATCATCGACTAGAGGCTCATAAACCTCACCCCACATATGTTTCCTTGCCATAGATTACATTCTTGGATTTCTGGTGGAAACCATTTCTTGGTTAAAAACTCGTACGTGTTAGCCTTCGGTATTATTGAAAATGGTCGTTCATGGCTATTTTCGGCAAAATGGGGGTTGTGTGGCCATTGATCATCGACCAGAGGCTCGTACACCTCACCCCACATATGTTTCCTTGCCATAGATCACATTCTTGGATTTCTGGTGGAGACCATTTCTTGGTCAAAAATCCGTAGGTGTTAGCCTTCGGTATTATTGAAAATGGTCATTCATGGCTATTTTCGACAAAAATGGGGGTTGTGTGGCCATTGATCATCAACCAAAGGCTCGTACACCACACTACACATATGTTTCCTTGCCATAGATCACATTCTTGGATTTTTGGTGGAGACCATTTCTTGATCAAAAACTCGTACGTGTTAGCCTTCGGTATTATTGAAAATGGTCGTTCATGGCTATTTTCGGCAAAATGGGGGTTCTGTGGCCATTGATCATCGACCAGAGGCTCGTACACCTCACCCCACATATGTTTCCTTGCCATAGATCACATTCTTGGATTTCTGGTGGAGACCATTTCTTGGTCAAAAATCCGTAGGTGTTAGCCTTCGGTATTATTGAAAATGGTCGTTCATGGCTATTTTCGGCAAAATGGGGGTTGTGTGGCCATTGATCATCGACCAGAGGCTCATACACCTCACCCCACATATGTTTCCTTGCCATAGATCACATTCTTGGATTTCTGGTGGTGACCATTTCTTGGTCTAAAATCCGTACGTGTTAGCCTCTTGTATTATTGAAAATGGTCGCTCATGGCTATTTTCAAGGTCGCTCATGGCTATTTTCATAAAAAATGGGGGTTGTGTGGCCATTTATCATCGACTAGAGGCTCATAAACCTCACCCCACATATGTTTCCTTGCCATAGATCACATTCTTGGATTTCTGGTGGAGACCATTTCTTGGTTAAAAACTCGTACGTGTTAGCCTTCGGTATTATTGAAAATGGTCGTTCATGGCTATTTTCGGCAAAATGGGGGTTGTGTGGCCATTGATCATCGACCAGAGGCTCGTACACCTCACCCCACATATGTTTCCTTGCCATAGATCACATTCTTGGATTTCTGGTGGAGACCATTTCTTGGTCAAAAATCCGTAGGTGTTAGCCTTCGGTATTATTGAAAATGGTCATTCATGGCTATTTTCGACAAAAATGGGGGTTGTGTGGCCATTGATCATCAACCAAAGGCTCGTACACCACACTACACATATGTTTCCTTGCCATAGATCACATTCTTGGATTTTTGGTGGAGACCATTTCTTGATCAAAAACTCGTACGTGTTAGCCTTCGGTATTATTGAAAATGGTCGTTCATGGCTATTTTCGGCAAAATGGGGGTTCTGTGGCCATTGATCATCGACCAGAGGCTCGTACACCTCACCCCACATATGTTTCCTTGCCATAGATCACATTCTTGGATTTCTGGTGGAGACCATTTCTTGGTCAAAAATCCGTAGGTGTTAGCCTTCGGTATTATTGAAAATGGTCATTCATGGCTATTTTCGGCAAAATGGGGGTTGTGTGGCCATTGATCATCAACCAGAGGCTCATACACCTCACCCCACATATGTTTCCTTGCCATAGATCACATTCTTGGATTTCTGGTGGTGACCATTTCTTGGTCAAAAATCCGTAGGTGTTAGCCTTCGGTATTATTGTAAATGGTCATTCATGGCTATTTTCGACAAAAATGGGGGTTGTGTGGCCATTGATCATCGACCAGAGGCTCATACACCTCACCCCACATATGTTTCCTTGCCATAGATCACATTCTTGGATTTCTGGTGGAGACCATTTCTTGGTCAAAAATCCATACGTGTTAGCCTTTGGTATTTTTGAAAATGGTCATTCATGGCTATTTTCGACAAAAATGGGGGTTGTGTGGCCATTGATCGTCGACCAGAGGCTCATACACCTCACCCCACATATGTTTCCTTGTCGTAGATCACATTCTTGGATTTCTGGTGGAGACCATTTCTTGGTCAAAAATCCGTAGGTGTTAGCCTTCGATATTATTGAAAATGGTCGTTCATGGCTATTTTCGAAAAAAATGGGGGTTGTGTGGCCATTGATCATCGACCAGACGCTCATACACCTCACCCCACATATGTTTCCTTGCCATAGATCACATTCTTGGATTTATGGTGGAGACCATTTCTTGGTCAAAAATTCGTAGGTGTTAGCCTTCAGTGTCATTGAAAATGGTCGTTCATGGCTATTTTCGACAAAAATTAGGGTTGTGTGGCCATTGATCGTCGACCAGAGGCTCATACACCTCACCCCACATATGTTTCCTTGCCATAGATCACATTCTTGGATTTCTGGTGGAGACCATTTCTTGGTCAAAAATCCGTAGGTGTTAGCCTTCGGTATTATTGAAAATGGTCATTCATGTCTATTTTCGGCAAAATGGGGGTTGTGTGGCCATTTATCATCGACTAGAGGCTCATAAATCTCACCCCACATATGTTTCCTTGCGATAGATCACATTCTTGGATTTTTGGTGGAGACCATTTCTTGGTCAAAAACTTGTACGTGTTAGCCTTCGGTATTATTGAAAATGGTCGTTCATGGCTATTTTCGGCAAAATGGG
Source organism: Zea mays (assembly GCF_902167145.1). NCBI lineage: Eukaryota > Viridiplantae > Streptophyta > Magnoliopsida > Poales > Poaceae > Zea > Zea mays. Next base: position 55,252 of record NW_023366967.1, on the reverse strand, counting down.
GGTTGTGTGGCCATTGATCGTCGACCAGAGGCTCATACACCTCACCCCACATATGTTTCCTTGTCGTAGATCACATTCTTGGATTTCTGGTGGAGACCATTTCTTGGCCTAAAATCCGTAGGTGTTAGCCTCTAGTATTATTGAAAATGGTCGCTCATGGCTATTTTCAAGGTCGCTCATGGCTATTTTCATAAAAAATGGGGGTTGTGTGGCCATTTATCATCGACTAGAGGCTCATAAACCTCACCCCACATATGTTTCCTTGCCATAGATCACATTCTTGGATTTCTGGTGGAGACCATTTCTTGGTTAAATACTCGTACGTGTTAGCCTTCGGTATTATTGAAAATGGTCGTTCATGGCTATTTTTGGCAAAATGGGGGTTGTGTGGCCATTGATCATCGACCAGAGGCTCGTACACCTCACCCCACATATGTTTCCTTGCCATAGATCACATTCTTGGATTTCTGGTGGAGACCATTTCTTGGTCAAAAATCCGTAGGTGTTAGCCTTCAGTGTCATTGAAAATGGTCGTTCATGGCTATTTTCGACAAAAATGGGGGTTGTGTGGCCATTGATGATCGACCAGAGGCTCGTACACCTCACCCCACATATGTTTCCTTGCCATAGATCACATTCTTGGATTTCTGGTGGAGACCATTTCTTGGTCAAAAATCCGTAGGTGTTAGCCTACGGTATTATTGTAAATGGTCATTCATGGCTATTTTCGACAAAAATGGGGGTTGTGTGGCCATTGATCTTCGACCAGAGGCTCATACACCTCACTACACATATGTTTCCTTGCCATAGATCACATTCTTGGATTTATGGTGGAGACCATTTCTTGGTCAAAAATCTGTAGGTGTTAGCCTTCAGTGTCATTGAAAATGGTCGTTCATGGCTATTTTCGACAAAAATTAGGGTTGTGTGGCCATTGATCGTCGACCAGAGGCTCATACACCTCACCCCACATATGTTTCCTTGCCATAGATCACATTCTTGGATTTCTGGTGGAGACCATTTCTTGGGCAAAAATCTGTAGGTGTTAGCCTTTGGTATTTTTGAAAATGGTCATTCATGGCTATTTTCGGCAAAATGGGGGTTGTGTGGCCATTGATCGTCGACCAGAGGCTCATACACCTCACCCCACATATGTTTCCTTGTCGTAGATCACATTCTTGGATTTCTGGTGGAGACCATTTCTTGGCCTAAAATCCGTAGGTGTTAGCCTCTAGTATTATTGAAAATGGTCGCGAATGGCTATTTTCAAGGTCGCTCATGGCTATTTTCATAAAAAATGGGGGTTGTGTGGCCATTTATCATCGACTAGAGGCTCATAAACCTCACCCCACATATGTTTCCTTGCCATAGATCACATTCTTGGATTTCTGGTGGAGACCATTTCTTGGTTAAATACTCGTACGTGTTAGCCTTCGGTATTATTGAAAATGGTCGTTCATGGCTATTTTCGGCAAAATGGGGGTTGTGTGGCCATTGATCATCGACCAGAGGCTCGTACACCTCACCCCACATATGTTTCCTTGCCATAGATCACATTCTTGGATTTCTGGTGGAGACCATTTCTTGGTCAAAAATCCGTAGGTGTTAGCCTTCAGTGTCATTGAAAATGGTCGTTCATGGCTATTTTCGACAAAAATGGGGGTTGTGTGGCCATTGATGATCGACCAGAGGCTCGTACACCTCACCCCACATATGTTTCCTTGCCATAGATCACATTCTTGGATTTCTGGTGGAGACCATTTCTTGGTCAAAAATCCGTAGGTGTTAGCCTACGGTATTATTGTAAATGGTCATTCATGGCTATTTTCGACAAAAATGGGGGTTGTGTGGCCATTGATCTTCGACTAGAGGCTCATACACCTCACTACACATATGTTTCCTTGCCATAGATCACATTCTTGGATTTATGGTGGAGACCATTTCTTGGTCAAAAATCCGTAGGTGTTAGCCTTCAGTGTCATTGAAAATGGTCGTTCATGGCTATTTTCGACAAAAATTAGGGTTGTGTGGCCATTGATCGTCGACCAGAGGCTCATACACCTCACCCCACATATGTTTCCTTGCCATAGATCACATTCTTGGATTTCTGGTGGAGACCATTTCTTGGGCAAAAACCTGTAGGTGTTAGCCTTTGGTATTTTTGAAAATGGTCATTCATGGCTATTTTCGACAAAAATGGGGGTTGTGTGGCCATTGATCTTCGACCAGAGGCTCATAAACCTCACCCCACATATGTTTCCTTGCCATAGATTACATTCTTGGATTTATGGTGGAGACCATTTCTTGGTCAAAAATCCGTAGGTGTTAGCCTTCAGTGTCATTGAAAATGGTCGTTCATGGCTATTTTCGACAAAAATTAGGGTTGTGTGGCCATTGATCGTCGACCAGAGGCTCATACACCTCACCCCACATATGTTTCCTTGCCATAGATTACATTCTTGGATTTCTGGTGGAAACCATTTCTCGGTTATAAACTCGTACGTGTTAGCCTTCGGTATTATTGAAAATGGTCGTTCATGGCTATTTTCGACAAAAATTAGGGTTGTGTGGCCATTGATCGTCGACCAGAGGCTCATACACCTCACCCCACATATGTTTCCTTGCCATAGATCACATTCTTGGATTTCTGGTGGAGACCATTTCTTGGTCAAAAATCCGTAGGTGTTAGCCTTCGATATTATTGAAAATGGTCGTTCATGGCTATTTTCGACAAAAATGGGGGTTGTGTGGCCATTGATCATCGACCAGAGGCTCATACACCTCACCCCACATATGTTTCCTTGCCATAGATCACATTCTTGGATTTCTGGTGGAGACCATTTCTTGGTCAAAAATCCGTAGGTGTTAGCCTTTGGTATTATTGAAAATGGTCGTTCATGGCTATTTTCCACAAAAATGGGGGTTGTGTGGCCATTCATCATCGACCAGAGGCTCATAAACCTCACCCCACATATGTTTCCTTGCCATAGATTACATTCTTGGATTTCTGGTGGAAACCATTTCTTGGTTAAAAACTCGTACGTGTTAGCCTTCGGTATTATTGAAAATGGTCATTCATGGCTATTTTCGGCAAAATGGGGGTTGTGTGGCCATTGATCATCGACCAGAGGCTCGTACACCTCACCCCACATATGTTTCCTTGCCATAGATCACATTCTTGGATTTCTGGTGGAGACCATTTCTTGGTCAAAAATCCGTACGTGTTAGCCTTTGGTATTTTTGAAAATGGTCATTCATGGCTATTTTCGACAAAAATGGGGGTTGTGTGGCCATTGATCATCGACTAGAGGCTCATACACCTCACCCCACATATGTTTCCTTGCCATAGATCACATTCTTGGATTTCTGGTGGAGACCATTTCTTGGTCAAAAATCCGTAGGTGTTAGCCTTCGGTATTATTGAAAATGGTCATTCATGGCTATTTTCGACAAAAATGGGGGTTGTGTGGCCATTGATCATCGACCAGATGCTCATACACCTCACCCCACATATGTTTCCTTGCCATAGATCACATTCTTGGATTTCTGGTGGAGACCATTTCTTGGTCTAAAATCCGTAGGTGTTAGCCTCTAGTATTATTGAAAATGGTCGCTCATGGCTATTCTCAAGGTCGCTCATGGCTATTTTCATAAAAAATGGGGGTTGTGTGGCCATTTATCATCGACTAGAGGCTCATAAACCTCACCCCACATATGTTTCGTTGCCATAGATTACATTCTTGGATTTCTGGTGGAGACCATTTCTTGGTTAAAAACTCGTACGTGTTAGCCTTCGGTATTATTGAAAATGGTCATTCATGGCTATTTTCGGCAAAATGGGGGTTGTGTGGCCATTGATCGTCGACCAGAGGCTCATACACCTCACCCCACATATGTTTCCTTGCCATAGATCACATTCTTGGATTTCTGGTGGAGACCATTTCTTGGTCAAAAATCCGTAGGTGCTAGCCTTCGGTATTATTGTAAATGGTCATTCATGGCTATTTTCGACAAAAATGGGGGTTGTGTGGCCATTGATCATCGACCAGAGGCTCATACACCTCACTACACATATGTTTCCTTGCCATAGATCACATTCTTGGATTTATGGTGGAGACCATTTCTTGGTCAAAAATCCGTAGGTGTTAGCCTTCAGTGTCATTGAAAATGGTCGTTCATGGCTATTTTCGACAAAAATTAGGGTTGTGTGGCCATTGATCGTCGACCAGAGGCTCATACACCTCACCCCACATATGTTTCCTTGCCATAGATCAAATTCTTGGATTTCTGGTGGAGACCATTTCTTGGTCAAAAATCCGTAGGTGTTAGCCTTCGGTATTATTGAAAATGGTCGTTCATGGCTATTTTCGACAAAAATGGGGGTTGTGTGGCCATTGATCATCGACCAGACGCTCATACACCTCACCCCACATATGTTTCCTTGCCATAGATCACATTCTTGGATTTCTAGTGGAGACCATTTCTTGGTTAAAAAGTCGTACGTGTTAGCCTTCGGTATTATTGAAAATGGTCATTCATGGCTATTTTCGGCAAAATGGGGGTTGTGTGGCCATTGATCATCGACCAGAGGCTCGTACACCTCACCCCACATATGTTTCCTTGCCATAGATCACATTCTGGGATTTCTGGTGGAGACCATTTCTTGGTAAAAAATCCGTACGTGTTAGCCTTTGGTATTTTTGAAAATGGTCATTCATGGCTATTTTCGACAAAAATGGGGGTTGTGTGGCCATTCATCATCGACTAGAGGCTCATACACCTCACCCCACATATGTTTCCTTGCCATAGATCACATTCTTGGATTTCTGGTGGAGACCATTTCTTGGTAAAAAATCCGTAGGTGTTAGCCTTCGGTATTATTGAAAATGGTCGTTCATGGCTATTTTCGACAAAAATGGGGGTTGTGTGGCCATTGATCATCGACCAGACGCTCATACACCTCACCCCACATATGTTTCCTTGCCATAGATCACATTCTTGGATTTCTGGTGGAGACCATTTCTTGGTCTAAAATCCGTAGGTGTTAGCCTCTAGTATTATTGAAAATGGTCGCTCATGGCTATTTTCAAGGTCGCTCATGGCTATTTTCATAAAAAATGGGGGTTGTGTGGCCATTTATCATCGACTAGAGGCTCATAAACCTCACCCCACATATGTTTCATTGCCATAGATTACATTCTTGGATTTCTAGTGGAAACCATTTCTTGGTTAAAAACTCGTACGTGTTAGCCTTCGGTATTATTGAAAATGGTCATTCATGGCTATTTTCGGCAAAATGGGGGTTGTGTGGCCATTGATCGTCGACCAGAGGCTCATACACCTCACCCCACCTATGTTTCCTTGTCGTAGATCACATTCTTGGATTTCTGGTGGAGACCATTTCTTGGTCAAAAATCCGTAGGTGTTAGCCTTCGATATTATTGAAAATGGTCATTCATGGCTATTTTCGGCAAAATGGGGGTTGTGTGGCCATTGATCGTCGACCAGAGGCTCATACACCTCACCCCACATATGTTTCCTTGTCGTAGATCACATTCTTGGATTTCTGGTAGAGACCATTTCTTGGTCAAAAATCCGTAGGTGTTAGCCTTCGATATTATTGAAAATGGTCGTTCATGGCTATTTTCGACAAAAATGGAGGTTGTGTGGCCATTGATCATCGACCAGAGGCTCATACACCTCACCCCACATATGTTTCCTTGCCATAGATCACAATCTTGGATTTCTGGTGGAGACCATTTCTTGGTCAAAAATCCGTAGGTGTTAGCCTTCGGTATTATTGAAAATGGTCGTTCATGGCTATTTTCGACAAAAATGGGGGTTGTGTGGCCATTGATCATCGACCAGACGCTCATACACCTCACCCCACATATGTTTCCTTGCCATAGATCACATTCTTGGATTTCTGGTGGAGACCATTTCTTGGTCTAAAATCCGTAGGTGTTAGCCTCTAGTATTATTGAAAATGATCGCTCATGGCTATTTTCAAGGTCGCTCATGGCTATTTTCATAAAAAATGGGGGTTGTGTGGCCATTTATCATCGACTAGAGGCTCATAAACCTCACCCCACATATGTTTCCTTGCCATAGATTACATTCTTGGATTTCTGGTGGAAACCATTTCTTGGTTAAAAACTCGTACGTGTTAGCCTTCGGTATTATTGAAAATGGTCATTCATGGCTATTTTCGGCAAAATGGGGGTTGTGTGGCCATTGATCGTCGACCAGAGGCTCATACACCTCACCCCACATATGTTTCCTTGTCGTAGATCACATTCTTGGATTTCTGATGGAGACCATTTCTTGGTCAAAAATCCGTAGGTGTTAGCCTTCGATATTATTGAAAATGGTCATTCATGGCTATTTTCGACAAAATGGGGGTTGTGTGGCCATTGATCGTCGACCAGAGGCTCATACACCTCACCCCACATATGTTTCCTTGTCGTAGATCACATTCTTGGATTTCTAGTGGAGACCATTTCTTGGTCAAAAATCCGTAGGTGTTAGCCTTCGATATTATTGAAAATGGTCGTTCATGGCTATTTTCGACAAAAATGGGGGTTGTGTGGCCATTGATCATCGACCAGAGGCTCATACACCTCACCCCACATATGTTTCCTTGCCATAGATCACATTCTTGGATTTCTGGTGGAGACCATTTCTTGGTCAAAAATCCGTAGGTGTTAGCCTTCGGTATTATTGAAAATGGTCGTTCATTGCTATTTTCGACAAAAATGGGGGTTGTGTGGCCATTGATCATCGACCAGACGCTCATACACCTCACCCCACATATGTTTCCTTGCCATAGATCACATTCTTGGATTTCTGGTGGAGACCATTTCTTGGTCTAAAATCCGTAGGTGTTAGCCTCTAGTATTATTGAAAATGGTCGCTCATGGCTATTTTCAAGGTCGCTCATGGCTATTTTCATAAAAAATGGGGGTTGTGTGGCCATTGATCGTCGACCAGAGGCTCATACACCTCACCCCACATATGTTTCCTTGCCATAGATCACATTCTTGGATTTCTGGTGGAGACCATTTCTTGGTCAAAAATCCGTAGGTGTTAGCCTTCGGTATTATTGAAAATGGTCGTTCATGGCTATTTTCGACAAAAATGGGGGTTGTGTGGCCATTGATCATCGACCAGACGCTCATACATGTCACCCCACATATGTTTCCTTGCCATAGATCACATTCTTGGATTTCTGGTGGAGACCATTTCTTGGTCTAAAATCCGTAGGTGTTAGCCTCTAGTATTATTGAAGATGGTCGCTCATGGCTATTTTCAAGGTCGCTCATGGCTATTTTCATAAAAAATGGGGGTTGTGTGGCCATTTATCATCGACTAGAGGCTCATAAACCTCACCCCACATATGTTTCCTTGCCATAGATTACATTCTTGGATTTCTGGTGGAAACCATTTCTTGGTTAAAAACTCGTACGTGTTAGCCTTCGGTATTATTGAAAATGGTCATTCATGGCTATTTTTGGCAAAATGGGGGTTGTGTGGCCATTGATCATCGACCAGAGGCTCGTACACCTCACCCCACATATGTTTCCTTGCCATAGATCACATTCTTGGATTTCTGGTGGAGACCATTTCTTGGTCAAAAATCCGTACGTGTTAGCCTTTGGTATTTTTGAAAATGATCATTCATGGCTATTTTCGACAAAAATGGGGGTTGTGTGGCCATTGATCATCGACTAGAGGCTCATACACCTCACCCCACATATGTTTCCTTGCCATAGATCACATTCTTGGATTTCTGGTGGAGACCATTTCTTGGTCAAAAATCCGTAGGTGTTAGCCTTCAGTATTATTGAAAATGGTCATTCATGGCTATTTTCGACAAAAATGGGGGTTGTGTGGCCATTGATCATCGACCAGACGCTCATACACCTCACCCCACATATGTTTCCTTGCCATAGATCACATTCTTGGATTTCTGGTGGAGACCATTTCTTGGTCTAAAATCCGTAGGTGTTAGCCTCTAGTATTATTGAAAATGGTCGCTCATGGCTATTTTCAAGGTCGCTCATGGCTATTTTCATAAAAAATGGAGCTTGTGTGGCCATTTATCATCGACTAGAGGCTCATAAACATCACCCCACATATGTTTCCTTGCCATAGATTACATTCTTGGATTTCTGGTGGAGACCATTTCTTGGTTAAAAACTCGTACGTGTTAGCCTTCGGTATTATTGAAAATGGTCATTCATGGCTATTTTCGGCAAAATGGGGGTTGTGTGGCCATTGATCGTCGACCAGAGGCTCATACACCTCACCCCACATATGTTTCCTTGCCATAGATCATATTCTTGGATTTCTGGTGGAGACCATTTCTTGGTCAAAAATCCGTAGGTGTTGGCCTTCGGTATTATTGTAAATGGTCATTCATGGCTATTTTCGACAAAAATGGGGGTTGTGTGGCCATTGATCATCGACCAGAGGCTCATACACCTCACTACACATATGTTTCCTTGCCATAGATCACATTCTTGGATTTATGGTGGAGACCATTTCTTGGTCAAAAATCCGTAGGTGTTAGCCTTCAATGTCATTGAAAATGGTCATTCATGGCTATTTTCGACAAAAATTAGGGTTGTGTGGCCATTGATCGTCGACCAGAGGCTCATACACCTCACCCCACATATGTTTCCTTGCCATAGATCACATTCTTGGATTTCTGGTGGAGACCATTTCTTGGTCAAAAATCCGTAGGTGTTAGCCTTCGGTATTATTGAAAATGGTCGTTCATGGCTATTTTCGACAAAAATGGGGGTTGTGTGGCCATTGATCATCGACCAGACGCTCATACACCTCACCCCACATATGTTTCCTTGCCATAGATCACATTCTTGGATTTCTGGTGGAGACCATTTCTTGGTTAAAAACTCGTACGTGTTAGCCTTCGGTATTATTGAAAATGGTCATTCATGGCTATTTTCGGCAAAATGGGGGTTGTGTGGCCATTGATCATCGACCAGAGGCTCGTACACCTCACCCCACATATGTTTCCTTGCCATAGATCACATTCTTGGATTTCTGGTGGAGACCATTTCTTGGTTAAAAATCCGTACGTGTTAGCCTTTGGTATTTTCGAAAATGGTCATTCATGGCTATTTTCGACAAAAATGGGGGTTGTGTGGCCATTGATCATCGACTAGAGGCTCATACACCTCACCCCACATATGTTTCCTTGCCATAGATCACATTCTTGGATTTCTGGTGGAGACCATTTCTTGGTAAAAAATCTGTAGGTGTTAGCCTTCGGTATTATTGAAAATGGTCGTTCATGGCTATTTTCGACAAAAATGGGGGTTGTGTGGCCATTGATCATCGACCAGACGCTCATACACCTCACCCCACATATGTTTCCTTGCCATAGACCACATTCTTGGATTTCTGGTGGAGACCATTTCTTGGTCTAAAATCCGTAGGTGTTAGCCTCTAGTATTATTGAAAATGGTCGCTCATGGCTATTTTCAAGGTCGCTCATGGCTATTTTCATAAAAAATGGGGGTTGTGTGGCCATTTATCATCGACTAGAGGCTCATAAACCTCACCCCACATATGTTTCATTGCCATAGATTACATTCTTGGATTTCTGGTGGAAACCATTTCTTGGTTAAAAACTCGTACGTGTTAGCCTTCGGTATTATTGAAAATGGTCATTCATGGCTATTTTCGGCAAAATGGGGGTTGTGTGGCCATTGATCGTCGACCAGAGGCTCATACACCTCACCCCACATATGTTTCCTTGTCGTAGATCACATTCTTGGATTTCTGGTGGAGACCATTTCTTGGTCAAAAATCCGTATGTGTTAGCCTTCGATATTATTGAAAATGGTCATTCATGGCTATTTTCGGCAAAATGGGGGTTGTGTGGCCATTGATCGTCGACCAGAGGCTCATACACCTCACCCCACATATGTTTCCTTGTCGTAGATCACATTCTTGGATTTCTGGTGGAGACCATTTCTTGGTCAAAAATCAGTTGGTGTTAGCCTTCGATATTATTGAAAATGGTCGTTCATGGCTATTTTCGACAAAAATGGAGGTTGTGTGGCCATTGATCATCGACTAGAGGCTCATACACCTCACCCCACATATGTTTCCTTGCCATAGATCACATTCTTGGATTTCTGGTGGAGACCATTTCTTGGTCAAAAATCCGTAGGTGTTAGCCTTCGGTATTATTGAAAATGGTCGTTCATGGCTATTTTCGACAAAAATGGGGGTTGTGTGGCCATTGATCATCGACCAGACGCTCATACACCTCACCCCACATATGTTTCCTTGCCATAGATCACATTCTTGGATTTCTGGTGGAGACCATTTCTTGGTCTAAAATCCGTAGGTGTTAGCCTCTAGTATTATTGAAAAAGGTCGCTCATGGCTATTTTCAAGGTCGCTCATGGCTATTTTCATAAAAAATGGGGGTTGTGTGGCCATTAATCATCGACTAGAGGCTCATAAACCTCACCCCACATATGTTTCCTTGCCATAGATTACATTCTTGGATTTCTGGTGGAAACCATTTCTTGGTTAAAAACTTGTACGTGTTAGCCTTCGGTATTATTGAAAATGGTCATTCATGGCTATTTTCGGCAAAATGGGGGTTGTGTGGCCATTGATCGTCGACCAGAGGCTCATACACCTCACCCCACATATGTTTCCTTGTCGTAGATCACATTCTTGGATTTCTGTTGGAGACCATTTCTTGGTCAAAAATCCGTAGGTGTTAGCCTTCGATATTATTGAAAATGGTCATTCATGGCTATTTTCTGCAAAATGGGGGTTGTGTGGCCATTGATCGTCGACCAGAGGCTCATACACCTCACCCCACATATGTTTCCTTGTCGTAGATCACATTCTTGGATTTCTGGTGGAGACCATTTCTTGGTCAAAAATCCGTAGGTGTTAGCCTTCGATATTATTGAAAATGGTCGTTCATGGCTATTTTCGACAAAAATGGGGGTTGTGTGGCCATTGATCATCGACCAGAGGCTCATACACCTCACCCCACATATGTTTCCTTGCCATAGATCACATTCTTGGATTTCTGGTGGAGACCATTTCTTGGTCAAAAATTCATAGGTGTTAGCCTTCGGTATTATTGAAAATGGTCGTTCATGGCTATTTTCGACAAAAATGGGGGTTGTGTGGCCATTGATCATCGACCAGACGCTCATACACCTCACCCCACATATGTTTCCTTGCCATAGATCACATTCTTGGATTTCTGGTGGAGACCATTTCTTGGTCTAAAATCCGTAGGTGTTAGCCTCTAGTATTATTGAAAAAGGTCGCTCATGGCTATTTTCAAGGTCGCTCATGGCTATTTTCATAAAAAATGGGGGTTGTGTGGCCATTTATCATCGACTAGAGGCTCATAAACCTCACCCCACATATGTTTCCTTGCCATAGATTACATTCTTGGATTTCTGGTGGAAACCATTTCTTGGTTAAAAACTTGTACGTGTTAGCCTTCGGTATTATTGAAAATGGTCATTCATGGCTATTTTCGGCAAAATGGGGGTTGTGTGGCCATTGATCATCGACCAGAGGCTCATACACCTCACCCCACATATGTTTCCTTGTCGTAGATCACATTCTTGGATTTCTGTTGGAGACCATTTCTTGGTCAAAAATCCGTAGGTGTTAGCCTTCGATATTATTGAAAATGGTCATTCATGGCTATTTTCGGCAAAATGGGGGTTGTGTGGCCATTGATCGTCGACCAGAGGCTCATACACCTCACCCCACATATGTTTCCTTGTCGTAGATCACATTCTTGGATTTCTGGTGGAGACCATTTCTTGGTCAAAAATCCGTAGGTGTTAGCCTTCGATATTATTGAAAATGGTCGTTCATGGCTATTTTCGACAAAAATGGGGGTTGTGTGGCCATTGATCATCGACCAGAGGCTCATACACCTCACCCCACATATGTTTCCTTGCCATAGATCACATTCTTGGATTTCTGGTGGAGACCATTTCTTGGTCAAAAATTCATAGGTGTTAGCCTTCGGTATTATTGAAAATGGTCGTTCATGGCTATTTTCGACAAAAATGGGGGTTGTGTGGCCATTGATCATCGACCAGACGCTCATACACCTCACCCCACATATGTTTCCTTGCCATAGATCACATTCTTGGATTTCTGGTGGAGACCATTTCTTGGTCTAAAATCCGTAGGTGTTAGCCTCTAGTATTATTGAAAATGGTCGCTCATGGCTATTTTCAAGGTCGCTCATGGCTATTTTCATAAAAAATGGGGGTTGTGTGGCCATTGATCGTCGACCAGAGGCTCATACACCTCACCCCACATATGTTTCCTTATCATAGATCACATTCTTGGATTTCTGGTGGAGACCATTTCTTGGTCAAAATTCCGTAGGTGTTAGCCTTCGGTATTATTGAAAATGGTCGTTCATGGCTATTTTCGACAAAAATGGGGGTTGTGTGGCCATTGATCATCGACCAGACGCTCATACACCTCACCCCACATATGTTTCCTTGCCATAGATCACATTCTTGGATTTCTGGTGGACACCATTTCTTGGTCTAAAATCCGTAGGTGTTAGCCTCTAGTATTATTGAAAATGGTCGCTCATGGCTATTTTCAAGGTCGCTCATGGCTATTTTCATAAAAAATGGGGGTGTTGGGGACTTGCTCTCAAATGCTATGAATTAAGAACAAGGCAACATAAAATGTTAAATATCAATGCCCTTCGTCCGCCGAAACGTTATCTCCAGAAGGATCTAATGAACTTCGGACGAAGGTCACGAATATGATATTACAAAGGTTTCACCTTCGTAATTAAACTTATAAAGATAATATAAAGTAAAGTTGAAACATGAAACATTGCAAATAAACATCTTGAAAACAAATGATGTCATTCATATGTCTTATTATATGAATTTAAGATGTTTGAATACAACGATTAAATACATTTATACCTTTGCCTTGACAAGCAATCCGAATGATGCGTTAGTGATTACCGGAATGCGTGAACAGTAAAGGAATACTGTTCACTATTTATAGGTACAGGACACAGCCTGTGAGGAATTACAATTATGCCCCTCATAGAAGTTTACAACATCGACTCAGATCTTTATGGACTAAAAGGTCATTCCATCTTTAAGTCGGTTTCCAATACCGAAGCTTCATGAAGAAGAACCTTCGGTCATCTCATACAAACAGCTTCAGCCGAAAGCCGCTTCTTCCTAGAAGACCTTCGGCGACGAAGCATAGACCCAACAGTAGCCCCTTTCGCGGTGCTAGATCGTTTTTCGTAACGAGCTTGATCCATGAAAAAAGTCTCTTAAGCTTCGGGGAGCCGAAGGTCCGAAAAAAACACCTTCCCTGAGCTCGTTGTCGAGAAACGATTCAGTTTCCCGGCGCGTAGTGGTCCCACCTTGCAGAGTTACTGTGCATTCCTGCGGTCCACCGCGCAGCGAGTGCAAGCGGGCGTCCGCCTAGTGTAAAAATCCTGGCGCTTCGCCTTCTTACCTGCAGTACTATATAAACAAACGAGTAGGTGTGAAGTTACCACAGCATTCATTGCTATTTGCACTATTTCGCTGCCAAATTTTTTAGCCATCGCCGAAGCTCGACTTTCGGAATCGAACGAAGCTCCAGCTTGAAGCCTGCTTCGTCAGAAGAAAATACTTCGGAAGAAAAAAGTATTAAATTTCTACAAATTCATAATCAAATGGCCAGAATACGCTCTACCGCCAGGGTTGAGCATGATGGGGACGAAGCTAAAGGTTCGGAGACTGTTCCCATCTCCGAAGCGATGCAGAGGTCCGGACTGGTAACTTCGGAGAAGATCCCTAGTGATGATGCAGGACAAGCAGAACAAGCAATTGCTGAAGCAGAAGAAGAAGATAATGGGGAAACTGATCCCGAAGATGATTACCGCATTGCCATGCCAAGCAAGCCCAGCCACTTGGACTTCGGGAAATCTACTATTTCGAAGGCTGATCTCTCCAAGATGGTGAAGTCGGGCTTTTTTAATGAAAATCAGAAGAAGCTATTACGCTTCGGAGGAGAAGAGACTACCCCAAAGCCGGAGAAGGACGAAATTGTTATTTTCAAAAGCTTTCTAAAGGCTGGATTAAGATTCCCTCTACATGGGATTATTGCAGAGGTACTGAAGAGGTTCGGTATCTATTTTCACCAGCTGACCCCTAACGCCATCGTTAGGCTTAGCGTTTATATCTGGGCACTCCGAAGCCAAGCGGTGGAACCATTTGCGGACAGCTTTTGCCGGGTCCACGAGCTGGATTATCAGACGAAGGCTAGAAAGGATGGACTGCACGACAATTTTGGTTGCTATAACTTCGCCTATCGGAAAACCACAAAATTTCCGGTAATCAGCTACCGAAGCAAATGGGCAGCAGGCTGGAAGTCAGAGTGGTTCTATGTCAAGGTTGATGACGACAAGGAGAAGCTTGTGCAAAGTCCACTGGAACTAATCTTCGGAGAAACCCGACCTCGCTGCAACATGACACCCGAAGGTCCAACACAACAAGCAATGGATGAATTCAGAATTATTGCAGAGCATATCAGTACAAGGGACCTGGTTCAGGAGTTTTTGGCTTTCAAAGTTTTTCCTAGTTTGAAAGAATGGGAAATGCCGAAGCTAAAGGGGGAGAAGAAAGAAGGTGAACTTGTACGTTTACCTTACTATTTCAAGTTTAAAAAGTACTTTAAAACACCTTGCCAAGAGTGGCTAGATACAATTGAAGTAATGTGCAATGAAATACTTGGCAATTATTCCAAAAAAGAAGATCAATTGATGACTGCGGCCTTCGGCACCCGTCCGAAGCGAAGACTAAACCGAGTGTTGGACGCCTTGGGTTTTGAATACCCTGATTATGAAAATCTGAACAAAGGTGCCGGAGGCCAGAAAAGGAAGAGGATAACCAAAGCCTCAAATAAAGATGAAGAAGAGACACCAAAGAAGAAGATTCCAAAGAAGAAGAAAGCATCTTCTCCGAAACGAAAAATATTCGACGAAGAAAAATCCCCCGCATCACCCTCTGCCACTGATGTGGAGGCAATTCTGAAGGTAATGACTGAATCCATGCCTGCGAAGCTAAGTCCACTAGGGCCTCAACTGACAAAATTTTTTCAGAAGGAAAAGGATCCCGAAAGAATGAAGAAAACGACTAAAGTAAAAAGACAGAGGATGATCGGTGTGACAGAGGTAATTGACAAGACACCGCCAAGAGCTTCAGCTCAAAAAACACCAGCGGCTGCGGAAGGGACAAATATTGAAATTACACCTTCGGAGGTCGCGGTTGCCGAAGCTGCCTCAGCTGAAGATTTGAACCTGGAGAGCACAGTCGAACACATTGACAAAATACTGCTAGATATGGCTGCAGAAGAAGCTACCACCGCCGCCGAAGAGGCCGTGACCGCAGCGTCGGGGAAAGGAAAGGAAATTGCTGATGAAGTTTCAGAAAACGAAGCCTTCATGTTCCAGAATTTAATTGGAGAAAAACTATCAAAAGCTGAAATAGAAGAGCTTAGAGAGTATGCCAAATCCTGCGGATACAAACCTGGAGCACTCCTCTTCGGAGGCATTGATGATGAAAAATTAGATTGTATTCGAGATCAGACTGGAGCCAAAGTTATCGGTACTCTGTCAAAGAGTATCGGCTTTCCGAAGCTAGAAACAGACATCAGCCGCTACCGACGACAACATATCGTTGGTAGTTTATTTTATTCCAATTTCAAGGTGAACTACTTTTTCCCTTAACTTTTATTGTTTCTAATAATGGAGACATGCCTGACGAAGGTTAATTTTGTGCAGAGTATGCTGTTGAGCAAGGCCTTGAAAATGCAACAAGATTTTGAAGACAAAAAGCACGAAGTTATAATTGAAAATTTGGAAAACAGAATAAAGGAGCAATCAGATGCTATCGAGAAAAAGAACTTTGAGCTCCATGCAACCGAAGGTTTATTGGCGGAAGCCGAAGCAAAAATAACAGAACTGAACACGAAGCTTCTCCGTCAATCTGAGCAGTTCGAACGAGAAAAGCAAGATCTTAATGCAAAAATTGAAGCCGAAGCTCAACAAAATTCGGATTTGAGAAAACTATTGACAAGCCTTCAAGAAAAATGTTTGGAATTTAGCAACAAATGCATTCAACGATTAAGAAAAATTTTCTACTCAATTGGAGCCAGCAGTGAAAAATTCACCCCCTCAGCTGAAGATCTACCGAAGACCTTTGACCATATTGAGGGTGAGATTGACGAGCTCGACGAAGTCATAGCTGGGCACGGTGATTTCTGTGCCTGGGTGGCTTCTCGAGGCACCGCCGCAGCCTTCCTAAAAGCTGGCTGCGATCACGGAAAGATTGTCAATAGACCGAATTTCACTTTATCACCATCAATCTTAGATGACATTCCTGATCTCGCCCGAAGTATCTCGAATAGATTTGTAAAAATGATATGGACAAAAGGTGGGCGAGAAAAGGCTAGAGACGAAGCTCGGAGTCATCTCGAACCAGTAAGGAATCATACCTTGTGCTTACCTCTTCCTTCAAGCTTGACTTTGACTTACAACAACCTTATTCATGTAGGATGACGAAGCCGAAACTGATGACTAAAAAATGGCGCCGAAGCTGAAGCTCCTTGAAGATTAAATAGTACACTGTAGACAGTACTTGAGAAATTTTTGAGATAACTTTGTAAATGTAACTAAAACTTGTCTTTAATGTATTCTGTTCATACCTTGTAATATGTTCTTACCCTTCCATTGATGTATGAGAAGTGCTTTGATGTGGACGAAATTTCCTTTTTTGAGCCGAAGGCGAAAAAACACCTTCCCTTCTTTTCGTACGCAGCAAAGCATAAAAAACAGCATTTCCCTTCTTTCCGAAGCTCTCCCTTTTTGTAGACGAAGCTCTTTTTTTTTCTTTTTGCCGAAGCACCTACTTATGCCATGATGATGATTATCCTACATATGCCTGGATGAATGTTTATGAATGCAAATGCTATGATGTAATGTGATGTGCAAATGAATGTTCAAACGCGTATCCGAAGCCATACTCATGGCTACTATTTCCTTAAAAACAATCACACCTCAGCTCTGCATTCCCTTGGGAACGACTTTGGAGCTTCTTCGCCTTTACTTTTGGCGGAATCAGCGTTGACTTTTCGCTGTAAGCTCTGCATTCCCTTAGGAACGACTTTGGAGCTTCTTCGCCTTTACTTTTGGCGGAATCAGCGTTGACTTTTCGCTGTAGGCTCTGCATTCCCTTAGGAACGACTTTGGAGCTTCTTCGCCTTTACTTTTTGGCACTCGATGGTGCGTTCTCAGCTTTTACATTTACAATTTTGGGGGATTTTTCTCTTATAGAACTAAAAAAGGAAATTACATGTGACGGCCCCATTAAAAACCTTTCTCCCCCTTCAGAAAGGAAAAGGGTGCCATGAAAGAAAAAAAAATAAAAAATATGAAAAATTACATCGAGTTATACATAATATCGCCGAAGCTCATCCGCATTCCAAGATCTAGGAATGTCGTTGCCGTCCATATCCTTCAATCTGTATGAACCAGGTCTTGACGAAGATGCTACTAAGAAAGGTTCATCCCATTTCAACTGCAACTTGCCTACTGTTTCTGGGTTAGCCACTCTCCGAAGCACCAAGTGTCCTGGCTCAATATTCTTTAGCCGAACCTTTCTATCTCGCCATTTGATTGTTTCGGCTTGATATTTATTGATGTTCTCCACAGCTTGCAGCCTGATCCCTTCTAAAGCATCTTTTTCCACAGAACAAGCAGCTTCGGAACCTGATTCTGCCGAAGCTACTACTCTTATTGATCCGGTTTTAGCTTCCTCCGGAGTTATTGCTTCGTCACCGAATAATAACTTGAATGGAGTAAAGCCTGTAGACCTTGATGTAGTTGTATTGTGGCTCCACACCACTTTGGTTAACTGATCTGGCCACTTTCCCCTGGGTTGATTGAAGATTAACTTCATTATTCCTGTCATAATAATGCCATTGGCTCTTTCAACAAGTCCGTTTGATTCCGGATGCCTGACTGATGCAAAATGGATCTTCGTACCAATTTGATCACAGAAATCCCTGAAAGCTTCGGAATCAAACTGTGTTCCATTATCCACAGTGATAGCCTTCGGTACCCCGAAACGACAAACAATATTCTGCTAGAAAAACTTTTGAACGGTGGCCGAAGTTATTGTGGCTAAAGGCTTTGCCTCAATCCATTTAGAAAAATATTCCACCGCAACTACAACATATCTTAGGTTCCCTTGGGCCGGTGGTAACGGACCTAACAAGTCAAGGCCCCACCTTTGTAATGGTCATATGGGTTGTATGAGTTGTGTTAAGGACGAAGGTTGTTTTTGATCTCTTGCACATTTCTGACAACCTTCGCACTTTTGAACTAATTCCGATGCGTCCGAGGCTGCCTTCGGCCAATAAAACCCCTGACGGAAAACCTTTCCAAGTAACAGCCTAGATCCAATGTGAGATCCACACAGGCCTGCATGTATTTCTTTCATCAACTCTATGCCTTCGGCTCTAGATAAACACTTGAGTAGCGGAGCACAAACTCCATGTTTGTACAACTCCCCTTCTATCATGACATATGGACGAGCTCTTGCCTCTATCCTCCTGTTATAAGCTTCGTCATCTGAAAGAAATTTACCCTGTAGGTAAGAGATGATCTCAGTTCTCCAATCTTCACTATAAACAGGAGATATATTGAGGACTGCTCTTTCAAGAAGTTCCACCGAAGGTGCTTTTATTGTTTCGAAGAACACATCCGAAGGTAAGGGCAGCCCCTGTGCCGCTGATTTAGCTAGCAAATCGGCATGCTCATTTTGTCCTCGAGGGATATTTTTAACAGAAAATCCTTCGAAGGAAGCTTCAACTCTTCGGACCATGTCCAGATATTTTTCAAGCTTCAGATCTTTAGCCTTGCAACTCTTGTCAATATGACCCGAAACAACCTGGGAATCAGTTTTAAGTATGGCCCTTCTGATTCCCATTGCTTTTAGCTTCCGAAGACCCAGAAGCAAGGCTTCGTACTCGGCGATGTTATTTGTGCAACTAAAATCAAGCTTTGTCGCATAGCAAGTTTTAACTTTGGAAGGTGAAACCAACACAGCAGCTGCTCCTGCTCCGAAGGTTCCCCAAGACCCATCGCAAAACACTATCCATGCTTCGGCATCTTTATTTGTTTCTTCCTCCTGAGCCCCTGGCGTCCAGTCAGCAATGAAATCTGCTAACGCCTGGGACTGAATCGAAGATCTATGAACATATTCAATACAGAATTCGTTGAGCTCTGCAGCCCATTTTCCAATCCTTCCAGTAGCTTCTCTATTTCTCATAATATCCTTCAACGGCTGTGAAGAAGGAACAACAATATTGTATGCTTGAAAGTAATGCCGAAGTTTCCTGGATGCCATCAAAACAGCATACAACACCTTCTCCAATTCTGTATAGTTTTTCTTTGATATACTAAGAACTTCAGATACAAAATACACTAGGACCTGCTTTTTGACTTGGCCATCAAGCTTCTCCTGGACAAGTGCTGCACTCACCGCTGAGTGCGAAGCTGCCACATATAATAACAAAGGAGCCCCTGGCGTTGGTGGAGTTAATGTTGTTAAATCTATCAGGTATTGTTTCAATTCCTCGAAGGCTTTTTGTTGGCTTGGTCCCCATTGAAAGACTTCGGCTGATTTCAGCACTTCGAAGAATGGTAAGTTTCTCTCCGCTGATCTGGATATGAATCTATTGAGAGATGCCAACCTTCCTGTCAATCTTTGAGCCCCCTTTTTTGTAGTTGGTGGCTCCATCCGAAGTATAGCTCCAATTTTACTTGGATTAGCTTCGATTCCCTTTGTTGAAACCAAACATCCAAGAAATTTCCCCTTCTTTACTCCAAAAACACATTTTTCTGGATTCAATTTTAAGCCAGCTTGTCTGAAATTGGCGAAGGTCTCCTGTAAATCAGCAATATGATTCTCCTGTTTCGTGCTTTTTACAATGATGTCATCAACATAAGTTAGCACATTTCTGCCTATCTGAGACTGGAGAACCCTCGCAGTCATTCTGCTGAAACTTCCTCCAGCGTTTTTGAGCCCCTCAAGCATCCGAAGATAGCAATACGTGCCACTTGGAGTTATGAAGCTAGTCTTCGGCTCATCTTCCTTTTTCATCCAGATTTGGTGGTAGCCTGAATAACAGTCTAACAGACTCATGAATTCTGAAGAAGCTGCTGCATCAACTAAAGAGTCTATCCTTGGCAATGGGAATTCATCCTTCGGACAAGCCTTGTTAAGATCTGTAAAATCGATACACATTCGCCACTTGCCATTGGCCTTTTTTACCATAACAGTGTTAGCTAGCCATTCTGGATACTTTACTTCTCTGATAACTCCTGCACTGAGGAGTCTTTTGACTTCATTACGAGCACCTTCGGCTTTATCATCTGACATTTTCCGAAGCCTCTGCTTTCTGGGTCTGAAGGATGGATCAACATTGAGCGAGTGCTCAATAACATCCCTATTAACTCCGCAAAGATCATTGGCTGACCATGCAAAAACATCTTTGTTGTTGAACAAAAACCTTATCAAGGTTTTCTCTTGTTCTTCGGATAACTGAGAGGCCAACATCACCTTCTGCTCTGCTATGTCCTCACATAAGAGCATGGGCTTCGGCTGATCTGCTGAAGCTGCTTTCTCCCTTCTGAATTTGTATTGTTCACAAGCTTCAGCTCCATCTATGTTATGGATTGCTTTTGAGTTAGTCCAGTTTCCTTCGGCCCTTCTGGCAGCTTCCTGACTTCCATGGATAGCGATGGGTCCTTGATCCGAAGGTATCTTCATGCAGAGATAAGCAGGATGAAGAATTGCTTCGAAAGCATTGAGGGTGCCACGACCAATGATTGCATTGTAAGGATATTCCATGTCAACAATGTCAAACACAACTTGCTCAGTTCTGGTGTTGTTGATGAACCCGAAGGTCACTGGCATGGTGATCTTGCCCAGTTCTACAATCTGTCTTCCTCCGAAGCCACAGAGAGGATGTGTAGCATCATGAATCTTATCTTCTGGCTCTTGCATTTGTCTGAAGGCCTTAGCAAATATGATATCAGCTGCACTACCTGTGTCAACCAAGACATTGTGGACCAGAAATCCTTTGATAACACAAGAGATAACCATGGCATCGTTGTGTGGGTAATCCTTGAGCTGAAGATCCTCTTGGGAGAAGGTAATGGGAATGTGAGACCATCTTGACTTGATGAAGGGTCCCTGCACCCCAACATGCTGTACCCTTCTCTGTGCTTCTTTTTTCTGCTTCTTATTGGCTGGCTCTGAGGACGAACCACCTGTAATCGGGAGCACCAGCTTCGGGTCCGATGCAGCTCCAGCTCGATCATTGAACGAAGCCATCAGCTCAAAAAGTGGAAGTGAGTTCACCGGAGGTGGGCGCCAATGTTGGGGACTTGCTCTCAAATTCTATGAATTAAGAACAAGGCAACATAAAATGTTAAATATCAATGCCCTTCGTCCGCCGAAACGTTATCTCCAGAAGGATCTAATGAACTTCGGACGAAGGTCACGAATATGACATTACAAAGGTTTCACCTTCGTAATTAAACTTATAAAGATAATATAAAGTAAAGTTGAAACATGAAACATTGCAAATAAACATCTTGAAAACAAATGATGTCATTCATATGTCTTATTATATGAATTTAAGATGTTTGAATAC
The DNA here is from genome assembly GCF_902167145.1 of Zea mays. NCBI lineage: Eukaryota > Viridiplantae > Streptophyta > Magnoliopsida > Poales > Poaceae > Zea > Zea mays. The sequence continues at coordinate 33,457 of NW_023366967.1, read as the reverse complement.
AACGATTAAATACATTTATACCTTTGCCTTGACAAGCAATCCGAATGATGCGTTAGTGATTACCGGAATGCGTGAACAGTAAAGGAATACTGTTCACTATTTATAGGTACAGGACACAGCCTGTGAGGAATTACAATTATGCCCCTCATAGAAGTTTACAACATCGACTCAGATCTTTATGGACTAAAAGGTCATTCCATCTTTAAGTCGGTTTCCAATACCGAAGCTTCATGAAGAAGAACCTTCGGTCATCTCATACAAACAGCTTCAGCCGAAAGCCGCTTCTTCCTAGAAGACCTTCGGCAACGAAGCATAGACCCAACAGGGGGTTGTGTGGCCATTTATCATCGACTAGAGGCTCATAAACCTCACCCCACATATGTTTCCTTGCCATAGATTACATTCTTGGATTTCTGGTGGAAACCATTTCTTGGTTAAAAACTCGTACGTGTTAGCCTTCGGTATTATTGAAAATGGTCATTCATGGCAATTTTCGGCAAAATGGGGGTTGTGTGGCCATTGATCATCGACCAGAGGCTCATACACCTCACCCCACATATGTTTCCTTGTCGTAGATCACATTCTTGGATTTCTGGTGGAGACCATTTCTTGGTCAAAAATCCATAGGTGTTAGCCTTCGATATTATTGAAAATGGTCGTTCATGGCTATTTTCGACAAAAATGGGGGTTGTGTGGCCATTGATTATCGACCAGAGGCTCATACACCTCACCCCACATATGTTTCCTTGCCATAGATCACATTCTTGGATTTCTGGTGGAGACCATTTCTTGGTCAAAAATCCGTAGGTGTTAGCCTTCGGTATTATTGTAAATGGTCATTCATGGCTATTTTCGACAAAAAAGGGGGTTGTGTGGCCATTGATCATCGACCAGAGGCTCATACACCTCACCCCACATATGTTTCCTTGCCATAGATCACATTCTTGGATTTCTGGTGGAGACCATTTCTTGGTCAAAAATCCGTAGGTCTTAGCCTCTAATATTATTGAAAATGGTCGCTCATGGCTATTTTCAAGGTCGCTCATGGCTATTTTCATAAAAAATGGGGGTTGTGTGGCCATTTATCATCGACTAGAGGCTCATAAACCTCACCCCACATATGTTTCCTTGCCATAGATTACATTCTTGGATTTCTGGTGGAAACCATTTCTTGGTTAAAAACTCGTACGTGTTAGCCTTCGGTATTATTGAAAATGGTCATTCATGGCTATTTTCGGCAAAATGGGGGTTGTGTGGCCATTGATCGTCGACCAGAGGCTCATACACCTCACCCCACATATGTTTCCTTGTCGTAGATCACATTCTTGGATTTCTGGTGGAGACCATTTCTTGGTCAAAAATCCGTAGGTGTTAGCTTTCGATATTATTGAAAATGGTCGTTCATGGCTATTTTCGACAAAAATGGGGGTTGTGTGGCCATTGATCATCGACCAGAGGCTCATACACCTCACCCCACATATGTTTCCTTGCCATAGATCACATTCTTGAATTTCTGGTGGAGACCATTTCTTGGTCAAAAATCCGTAGGTGTTAGCCTTCGGTATTATTGTAAATGGTCATTCATGGCTATTTTCGACAAAAATGGGGGTTGTGTGGCCATTGATCATCGACTAGAGGCTCATACACCTCACCCCACATATGTTTCCTTGCCATAGATCACATTCTTGGATTTCTGGTGGAGACCATTTCTTGGTCAAAAATCCGTAGGTCTTAGCCTCTAATATTATTGAAAATGGTCGCTCATGGCTATTTTCATAAAAAAATGGGGGTTGTGTGGCCATTTATCATCGACTAGAGGCTCATAAATCTCACCCCACATATGTTTCCTTGCCATAGATCACATTCTTGGATTTTTGGTGGAGACCATTTATTGGTCAAAAACTCGTACGTGTTAGCCTTCGGTATTATTGAAAATGGTCGTTCATGGCTATTTTCGGCAAAATGGGGGTTCTGTGGCCATTGATCATCGACCAGAGGCTCGTACACCTCACCCCACATATGTTTCCTTGCCATAGATCACATTCTTGGATTTCTAGTGGAGACCATTTCTTGGGCAAAAATCCGAATGTGTTAGCCTTTGGTATTTTTGAAAATGGTCATTCATGGCTATTTTCGACAAAAATGGGGGTTGTGTGGCCATTGATCTTCGACCAGAGGCACATACACCTCACTACACATATGTTTCCTTGCCATAGATCACATTCTTGGATTTATGGTGGAGACCATTTCTTGGTCAAAAATCCGTAGGTGTTAGCCTTCAGTGTCATTGAAAATGGTCGTTCATGGCTATTTTCGACAAAAATTAGGGTTGTGTGGCCATTGATCGTCGACCAGAGGCTCATACACCTCACCCCACATATGTTTCCTTGCCATAGATCACATTCTTGGATTTCTGGTGGAGACCATTTCTTGGTCAAAAATCCGTAGGTGTTAGCCTTAGGTATTATTGAAAATGGTCGTTCATGGCTATTTTCGACAAAAATGGGGGTTGTGTGGCCATTGATCATCGACCAGACGCTCATACACCTCACCCCACATATGTTTCCTTGCCATAGATCACATTTTGGATTTCTGGTGGAGACCATTTCTTGGTCAAAAATCCGTAGGTGTTAGCCTTCGGTATTATTGTAAATGGTCATTCATGGCTATTTTCGACAAAAATGGGGGTTGTGTGGCCATTGATCATCGACCAGACGCTCATACACCTCACCCCACATATGTTTCCTTGTCGTAGATCACATTCTTGGATTTCTGGTGGAGACCATTTCTTGGTCTAAAATCCGTAGGTGTTAGCCTCTAGTATTATTGAAAATGGTCGCTCATGGCTATTTTCAAGGTCGCTCATGGCTATTTTCATAAAAAATGGGGGTTGTGTGGCCATTTATCATCGACTAGAGGCTCATAAACCTCACCCCACATATGTTTCATTGCCATAGATCACATTCTTGGATTTCTGGTGGAGACCATTTCTTGGTTAAAAACTCGTACGTGTTAGCCTTCGGTATTATTGAAAATGGTCGTTCATGGCTATTTTCGGCAAAATGGGGGTTGTGTGGCCATTGATCATCGACCAGAGGCTCGTACACCTCACCCCACATATGTTTCCTTGCCATAGATCACATTCTTGGATTTCTGGTGGAGACCATTTCTTGGTCAAAAATCCGTACGTGTTAGCCTTTGGTATTTTTGAAAATGGTCATTCATGGCTATTTTCGACAAAAATGGGGGTTGTGTGGCCATTGATCTTCGACCAGAGGCTCATACACCTCACTACACATATGTTTCCTTGCCATAGATCACATTCTTGGATTTATGGTGGAGACCATTTCTTGGTCAAAAATCCGTAGGTGTTAGCCTTCAGTGTCATTGAAAATGGTCGTTCATGGCTATTTTCGACAAAAATTAGGGTTGTGTGGCCATTGATCGTCGACCAGAGGCTCATACACCTCACCCCACATATGTTTCTTTGCCATAAATCACATTCTTGGATTATTGGTGGAGACCATTTCTTGGTCAAAAATCCGTAGGTGTTAGCCTTCGGTATTATTGAAAATGGTCGTTCATGGCTATTTTCGACAAAAATGGGGGTTGTGTGTCCATTGATCATCGACCAGACGCTCATACACCTCACCCCACATATGTTTCCTTGCCATAGATCACATTCTTGGATTTCTGGTGGAGACCATTTCTTGGTCTAAAATCCGTAGGTGTTAGCCTCTAGTATTATTGAAAATGGTCGCTCATGGCTATTTTCAAGGTCGCTCATGGCTATTTTCATAAAAAATGGGGGTTGTGTGGCCATTTATCATCGACTAGAGGCTCATAAACCTCACCCCACATATGTTTCCTTGCCATAGATTACATTCTTGGATTTCTGGTGGAAGCCATTTCTTGGTTAAAAACTCGTACGTGTTAGCCTTCGGTATTATTGAAAATGGTCATTCATGGCTATTTTCGGCAAAATGGGGGTTGTGTGGCCATTGATCGTCGACCAGAGGCTCATACACCTCACCCCACATATGTTTCCTTGTCGTAGATCACATTCTTGGATTTCTGGTGGAGACCATTTCTTGGTCTAAAATCCGTAGGTGTTAGCCTCTAGTATTATTGAAAATGGTCGCTCATGGCTATTTTCAAGGTCGCTCATGGCTATTTTCATAAAAAATGGGGGTTGTGTGGCCATTTATCATCGACTAGAGGCTCATAAACCTCACCCCACATATGTTTCCTTGCCATAGATTACATTCTTGGATTTCTGGTGGAAGCCATTTCTTGGTTAAAAACTCGTACGTGTTAGCCTTCGGTATTATTGAAAATGGTCATTCATGGCTATTTTCGGCAAAATGGGGGTTGTGTGGCCATTGATCGTCGACCAGAGGCTCATACACCTCACCCCACAAATGTTTCCTTGTTGTAGATCACATTCTTGGATTTCTGGTGGAGACCATTTCTTGGTCAAAAATCCGTAGGTGTTAGCCTTCGATATTATTGAAAATGGTCGTTCATGGCTATTTTCGACAAAAATGGGGGTTGTGTGGCCATTGATCATCGACCAGAGGCTCATACACCTCACCCCACATATGTTTCCTTGCCATAGATCACATTCTTGGATTTCTGGTGGAGACCATTTCTTGGTCAAAAATCCGTAGGTGTTAGCCTTCGGTATTATTGTAAATGGTCATTCATGGCTATTTTCGACAAAAATGGGGGTTGTGTGGCCATTGATCATCGACCATAGGCTCATACACCTCACCCCACATATGTTTCCTTGCCATAGATCACATTCTTGGATTTCTGGTGGAGACCATTTCTTGGTCAAAAATCCGTAGGTCTTAGCCTCTAATATTATTGAAAATGGTCGCTCATGGCTATTTTCATAAAAAAATGGGGGTTGTGTGGCCATTTATCATCGACTAGAGGCTCATAAATCTCACCCCACATATGTTTCCTTGCCATAGATCACATTCTTGGATTTTTGGTGGAGACCATTTCTTGGTCAAAAACTCGTACGTGTTAGCCTTCGGTATTATTGAAAATGGTCGTTCATGGCTATTTTCGACAAAATGGGGGTTGTGTGGCCATTGATCATCGACCAGAGGCTCGTACACCTCACCCCACATATGTTTCCTTGCCATAGATTACATTCTTGGATTTCTGGTGGAAACCATTTCTTGGTTAAAAACTCGTACGTGTTAGCCTTCGGTATTATTGAAAATGGTCATTCATGGCTATTTTCGGCAAAATGGGGGTTGTGTGGCCATTGATCGTCGAGCAGAGGCTCATACACCTCACCACACATATGTTTCCTTGTCGTAGATCACATTCTTGGATTTCTGGTGGAGACCATTTCTTGGTCAAAAATCCGTAGGTGTTAGCCTTCGATATTATTGAAAATGGTCGTTCATGGCCATTTTCGACAAAAATGGGGGTTGTGTGGCCATTGATCATCGACAAGAGGCTCATACACCTCACCCCACATATGTTTCCTTGCCATAGATCACATTCTTGGATTTCTGGTGGAGACCATTTCTTGGTCAAAAATCCGTAGGTGTTAGCCTTCGGTATTATTGTAAATGGTCATTCATGGCTATTTTCGACAACAATGTGGGTTGTGTGGCCAATGATCATCGACCAGAGGCTCATACACCTCACCCCACATATGTTTCCTTGCCATAGATCACATTCTTAGATTTCTGGTGGAGACCATTTCTTGGTCAAAAATCCGTAGGTCTTAGCCTCTAATATTATTGAAAATGGTCGCTCATGGCTATTTTCATAAAAAATGGGGGTTGTGTGGCCATTTATCATCGACTAGAGGCTCATAAATCTCACCCCTCATATGTTTCCTTGCCATAGATCACATTCTTGGATTTTTGGTGGAGACCATTTCTTGGTCAAAAACTCGTACGTGTTAGCCTTCGGTATTATTGAAAATGGTCATTCATGGCTATTTTCGGCAAAATGTGGGTTCTGTGGCCATTGATCATCGACCAGAGGCTCGTACACCTCACCCCACATATGTTTCCTTGCCATAGATCACATTCTTGGATTTCTGGTGGAGACCATTTCTTGGGCAAAAATCCGAATGTGTTAGCCTTTGGTATTTTTGAAAATGGTCATTCATGGCTATTTTCGACAAAAATGGGGGTTGTGTGGCCATTGATCTTCGACCAGAGGCTCATACACCTCACTACACATATGTTTCCTTGCCATAGATCACATTCTTGGATTTATAGTGGAGACCATTTCTTGGTCAAAAATCCGTAGGTGTTAGCCTTCAGTGTCATTGAAAATGGTCGTTCATGGCTATTTTCATAAAAAAATGGGGGTTGTGTGGCCATTTATCATCGACTAGAGGCTCATAAATCTCACCCCACATATGTTTCCTTGCCATAGATCACATTCTTGGATTTTTGGTGGAGACCATTTCTTGGTCAAAAACTCGTACGTGTTAGCCTTCGGTATTATTGAAAATGGTCGTTCATGGCTATTTTCGACAAAATGGGGGTTGTGTGGCCATTGATCATCGACCAGAGGCTCGTACACCTCACCCCACATATGTTTCCTTGCCATAGATTACATTCTTGGATTTCTGGTGGAAACCATTTCTTGGTTAAAAACTCGTACGTGTTAGCCTTCGGTATTATTGAAAATGGTCATTCATGGCTATTTTCGGCAAAATGGGGGTTGTGTGGCCATTGATCGTCGAGCAGAGGCTCATACACCTCACCACACATATGTTTCCTTGTCGTAGATCACATTCTTGGATTTCTGGTGGAGACCATTTCTTGGTCAAAAATCCGTAGGTGTTAGCCTTCGATATTATTGAAAATGGTCGTTCATGGCCATTTTCGACAAAAATGGGGGTTGTGTGGCCATTGATCATCGACAAGAGGCTCATACACCTCACCCCACATATGTTTCCTTGCCATAGATCACATTCTTGGATTTCTGGTGGAGACCATTTCTTGGTCAAAAATCCGTAGGTGTTAGCCTTCGGTATTATTGTAAATGGTCATTCATGGCTATTTTCGACAACAATGTGGGTTGTGTGGCCAATGATCATCGACCAGAGGCTCATACACCTCACCCCACATATGTTTCCTTGCCATAGATCACATTCTTAGATTTCTGGTGGAGACCATTTCTTGGTCAAAAATCCGTAGGTCTTAGCCTCTAATATTATTGAAAATGGTCGCTCATGGCTATTTTCATAAAAAATGGGGGTTGTGTGGCCATTTATCATCGACTAGAGGCTCATAAATCTCACCCCTCATATGTTTCCTTGCCATAGATCACATTCTTGGATTTTTGGTGGAGACCATTTCTTGGTCAAAAACTCGTACGTGTTAGCCTTCGGTATTATTGAAAATGGTCATTCATGGCTATTTTCGGCAAAATGTGGGTTCTGTGGCCATTGATCATCGACCAGAGGCTCGTACACCTCACCCCACATATGTTTCCTTGCCATAGATCACATTCTTGGATTTCTGGTGGAGACCATTTCTTGGGCAAAAATCCGAATGTGTTAGCCTTTGGTATTTTTGAAAATGGTCATTCATGGCTATTTTCGACAAAAATGGGGGTTGTGTGGCCATTGATCTTCGACCAGAGGCTCATACACCTCACTACACATATGTTTCCTTGCCATAGATCACATTCTTGGATTTATGGTGGAGACCATTTCTTGGTCAAAAATCCGTAGGTGTTAGCCTTCAGTGTCATTGAAAATGGTCGTTCATGGCTATTTTCGACAAAAAATTAGGGTTGTGTGGCCATTGATCGTCGACCAGAGGCTCATACACCTCACCCCACATATGTTTCCTTGCCATAGATCACATTCTTGGATTTCTGGTGGAGACCATTTCTTGGTCAAAAATCCTGTTGGGGTCGTGCTTCGGTGCGCCGAAGGTCTCACACAAAGAAGCAGCTTCGGCTGAAGTCGTCTCCAAGAGATGGCCGAAGGTCCCTTTTCATGGAGCTTCGGCGTTTTAAACCGACATAGAGATAGAATGACCTTTTTATACATATAGGTCTGAGTCAATGCTGTAAACTTTCGCAAGGGGCATAATTGTAATTTGTCACAGGCTGCGACCTGTGCCTATAAATAGATGAACAGTACCTCTGTACTGTTCACGTGAGCCTGTCATTTGCTTTCACATCACGCTTGTACTTTTGCCTTCCGCAGGACCGAAGGTACATTTGTAATTCAAAGTCATTTATATTCATTAATACAAGTAGAGATAACTCTATGACAATATTTAAATGTTTATTTCATATTCTATGATTTATGTGAATGCTTCATTCTTCGTTGTTATGCTTACGAAGGTATGTCCTTCGTAACCTTCGTCCGAGATGCTTTATATCCCGAAGGGATATATCGTTATGGAGGACGAAGGACCTTAACACTTAACATTTTTTGTGTTGCCTTGTTCTTAATTCTTAGCATTTGAGAACAAGTCCCCAACATTGGCGCCCACCGTGGGGCTCGAACCCACGACCATCACTTCCACCTTTCTGAGCTGATGGCTTCGTTCAACACTCAAGCTGGAGCTGCTTCGGCTTCGAAGCTGGTGCTCCCGATAACAGGCGGTTCTTGCTCAGAGCCAGCTAACAAAAAGCAGAAGAAGGAGGCTCAGAGAAGGGTACAGCATGTTGGAGTGCAGGGACCCTTCATTAAGTCAAAATGGTCTCACATTCCGATTACCTTCTCTCAGGAAGATCTTCAGCTCAAGGACTATCCTCACAATGATGCTATGGTCATTTCTTGTGTGATCAAAGGGTTTCTGGTTCACAATGTCCTAGTTGACACAGGCAGTGCAGCTGACATTATATTTGCCAAAGCCTTCAGACAGATGCAAGAGCCTGAAGACAAGATTCATGATGCTACGCACCCTCTTTGTGGCTTCGGAGGGCGGCAGATTGTGGCACTCGGGAAGATTACCATGCCGGTAACCTTCGGATTTGTTAATAACACAAGGACTGAGCAAATTGTGTTTGATATTGTTGACATGGAATACCCCTACAACGCCATCATTGGTCGTGGTACCCTAAATGCTTTTGAAGCAATTCTTCACCCAGCTTATCTCTGCATGAAGATACCTTCGGACCAAGGGCCTATTGCTATTCATGGGAGTCAGGAAGCTGCCAGAAGGGCCGAAGGAAGCTGGACTGATTCCAAGGCAATCCATAATATAGATGGAGTTGAAGCTTGTGAACAGTACAAGTTCAGGAGGGAAAAAGCAGCTTCGGCTGATCAGCCGAAGCCCATGCTGCTGTGTGAGGATATAGCAGAGCAGAAGGTGCTATTGGGCTCGCAATTATCTGAAGATCAAGAGAAAACCTTGATAAGGTTTTTATTCAACAATAAAGATGTTTTTGCATGGTCAGCCAATGATCTTTGTGGAGTGAATCGGGATGTTATTGAACATTCGCTCAATGTTGACCCATCCTTCAGACCCCGCAAGCAGAGGCTTCGGAAAATGTCTGATGACAAGGCCGAAGGGGCTCGCAACGAAGTAAAAAGACTCCTAAGTGCAGGAGTTATCAGAGAAGTGAAGTATCCAGAATGGCTAGCTAACACTGTTATGGTGAAGAAGGCCAATGGAAAGTGGAGAATGTGTATTGATTTCACAGATCTCAACAAGGCTTGTCCGAAGGATGAGTTCCCGCTGCCAAGGATAGACTCTTTAGTTGATGCAGCAGCTTCTTCGGAACTCATGAGTCTCCTGGATTGTTACTCAGGCTATCATCAAATCTGGATGAAAAAGGAGGATGAGCCGAAGACTAGTTTCATAACCCCAAGTGGTACATATTGCTATCTTCGGATGCCTGAGGGGCTTAAGAATGCTGGAGGGAGTTTCAGCAGGATGACTGCGAAGGTTCTCCAATCTCAGATAGGCAGAAATGTGTTGACCTATGTTGATGACATTATTGTAAAAAGCACGAAGCAAGAAGACCATATTGCTGATCTGCAGGAGACCTTCGCCAGTTTCAGACAAGCTGGTCTGAAGCTGAATCCAGAAAAATGTGTCTTCGGAGTAAAGAAGGGTAAGTTCCTTGGATGCTTGGTTTCAACAAAGGGAATTGAAGCTAACCCAAATAAAATCGAAGCTATACTTCGAATGGAGCCACCAACCACAAGAAAGGGGGCCCAAAGATTGACAGGAAGACTGGCATCTCTTAACAGATTTATATCCAGATCAGCGGAAAGGAATCTACCCTTCTTCGAGGTGCTAAAATCAGCTGAAGTCTTTCAATGGGGCCCAGCTCAACAAAAAGCTTTCGAAGAACTCAAGCAATACCTGATAGATCTAACAACATTAACTCCACCAATGCCAGGGGCTCCTCTGTTGTTGTATGTGGCAGCTTCGCACTCAGCAGTAAGTGCGGCACTTGTGCAGGAGAAGTTTGATGGACAAATCAAGAAGCAGGTCCCAGTATATTTTGTATCTGAGGTCCTTAGTGTCTCAAAGAAAAATTATACAGAACTGGAGAAGGTGTTGTATGCCGTTCTAATGGCATCCAGGAAGCTTCGGCATTATTTTCAGGCATATAATATTATTGTTCCTTCTTCGCAGCCGTTGAAAGATATCATGAGAAATAAAGAAGCTACTGGCCGAATTGGAAAATGGGCTGCGGAGCTTAATGAATTTTACATTGATTATGTGCACAGATCCTCGATCCAGTCTCAAGCATTGGCAGATTTTATTGCCGACTGGACGCCAGGGGCTCAGGGCGAAGAAGCGAATAAAGATGCCGAAGCTTGGACAGTGTTTTGTGATGGCTCCTGGGGAACCTTCGGAGCAGGAGCAGCTGCTGTTTTGGTTTCACCATCCAAGGTTAAAACTTGCTACGCAGCAAGACTGGACTTCAGCTGCACAAATAATATTGCTGAGTACGAAGCCTTGCTCCTGGGTCTTCGGAAACTAAAGGCGATGGGGATCAGGAGGGCGATCCTTAAAACTGATTCTCAGATTGTTTCGGGTCATATTGACAAAAGTTGCAAGGCTAAAGACCCGAAGCTTGAAAAATACCTAGACACAGTCCGAAGGATCGAAGCTTCCTTCGAAGGATTTTCTGTTAAGAATATCCCTCGAGGGCAAAATGAACATGCTGATTTGTTAGCCAGGTCTGCAGCACAGGGGCTGCCGCTACCTTCGGATGTATTCTTCGAAACAATAAAGGCACCTTCAGTAGAGTTACTTGAAAGAGCAGTTCTTACTATTTCTCCTGTGTACAGTGAAGATTGGAGAACTGAAATAATTTCTTACCTTCAGGGCAACTTCCTATCAGATGACGAAGCTTATAATAAAAGAATAGAGGCAAGAGCTCGCCCGTATATCATTATAGAAGGGGAGTTATACAAGCATGGAGTTTGTGCCCCGCTGCTCAAGTGCTTGTCTAGAGCCGAAGGTATAGAGTTGATGAAGGAGATACATGCAGGCCTTTGTGGATCCCACATCGGATCCAGGCCGTTACTTGGAAAAGTGTTCCGTCAAGGATTTTATTGGCCGAAGGCAGCTTCGGATGCAGCTGAGTTAGTTCAAAAGTGCGAAGGTTGTCAGAAATGTGCAAGAGATCAAAAACAACCTTCGTCTTTGACACAGCTAATACAACCCATCTGGCCATTGCAAAGGTGGGGCCTCGATTTGCTGGGCCCATTACCACCGGCTCAAGGCAATCTGAAATATGTTGTAGTTGCTGTGGAATATTTTTCCAAGTGGATTGAGGCGAAGCCATTAGCTACAATAACTTCGGCCACTGTCCAAAAATTTTTCTGGCAGAATATTGTCTGTCGCTTCGGAGTGCCGAAGGCTATAACTGTAGATAATGGAACACAATTCGACTCCGAAGAATTCAGAAATTTTTGTGATCAAATTGGCACGAAGATCCACTTTGCGTCAGTCAGGCACCCGGAGTCGAATGGGCTTGTTGAAAGGGCCAACGGCATCATAATGACAGGAATAATGAAGCTAATCTTTAATCAACCAAGGGGAAAGTGGCCAGATCAGCTTACCAAAGTGGTATGGAGCCATAACATAACAACATCAAGATCTACAGGCTTTACCCCATTTAAGTTGTTATTTGGTGACGAAGCAATAACCCCGGAAGAAGCCAAAGCTGGATCAATAAGAGTGGTAGCTTCGGCAGAATCAGGTCCCGAAGATACTTGTCTCGTGGAAAAAGATGCCTTAGAAGGGATCAGGCTTCAGGCCGTGGAGAATATCAATAAGTACCAGGCTGAAACAGTTAAATGGCGAGATAGAAAGGTCCGGCTAAAAAATATTGAGCCAGGACACTTGGTGCTTCGGAGAGTGGCCAATCCGGATACAGTGGGCAAATTGCAACTGAAATGGGAAGGGCCTTTCTTAGTAGCATCTTCGTCAAGGCCTGGTTCGTACAGACTGAAGGACATGGATGGCAATGAAATTCCAAGATCTTGGAATGCGGATGAGCTTCGGCGGTTTTATGTATAACTCGATGTAATTTTGACTTTTCTTTTCTTTTTCATGGCACCCTTTTCCTTTCTAAAGGGGGAGAAAGGTTTTTAATGGGGCCATCTTATGTAATTTCCTTTTTAGTTTTATAAGAGCAAAATCCCCCAAAGAATGTAAATGTAAAAGCTGAGAGCGCACCATCGAGTGCCGAAACTAAAAAAGAGAAGAAGCTCCAAAGACGTCCCTAAGGGGATGCAGAGCTCACAGCGAAAAGTCAACGCTGATTCCGCCGAAAGTAAAAGGCGAAGAAGCTCCAAAGTCGTTCCTAAGGGAATGCAGAGCTTATACCGTCTAAGTAAAAGACGAAGAAGCTCCAAAGACGTCCCTAGGGGGATGCAGAGCTTACAGCGAAAAGTCAACGCTGATACTGCCTAAGTAAAAGGCAAAGATGCTCCAAAGTCGTTCCTAAGGGAATGCAGAGCTGACGTGTGTTTGCTCCTAAGAAAATGATGGATGAGTGTGGCTTCGGACATACGCTTCGGACATTCATTTGCACATTACATCATGGCATTTGCATGCATAAGCATTCATTCATAGCATTTGTGTTCCTAAATGGTTGCTTCGGCACAGAGAAAAGTTTCGGATAAATGGTTTGTAATGATTCGTTATGTAAAAGAAAGGTTTCGAAGAAGTGGTTTTTTATGAATCGTTGTGTATAAGAGTAGCAGTCTTTTATGTTTTGCTATGTAAAAGCTTCGGCAGAAGGAAGAAGTAGTCTTTTATGTTTTGCTATGTAAAAGCTTCGGCAGAAAGAAGAAGTAGTTTTTTATGTTTTGCTATGTGAAGAAAAGCTTTGGCAAAAAGAGGAAGCGGCCGTTTAGGCTTCGTTGTGTACGAAAAGAAGGGAAGGTGTTTTTTCGCCTTCGGCTCAAAATACTGATTTCGTCCACATCAAAGCGACTCAATCGAAGGGTAAGAATATATTACAAGGTATGTACAAAGTTCCTTGAGAACAGTTCAATTGTATTTACAAAACTTGTTACAAAAGTATCCTGAGTTTTTTCCTATAGTACATTTCTACTGATCTTCATTAAGCTTCAGCTTCGGCGACAGTTTCGGCGACATAACTTAGGCATCATCTTCACCTTCGTCATCCTACATAAATCAAGGAATCGTGAGTAAAAATCAAGTGCAAAGAAAAAGGTAAGTACGAAGTATTATCTCTTACTGGTTCAAGATGACTTCGTGCTTCATCTCCAGCCTTCTCCCGCCCGCCTTTTGTCCATATCATTTTTATAAATCTATTGGAGATACTTCGGGCAAGGTCAGGCATATCATCCAGGATTGATGGAGATAAGGTGAAGTTGGGCCTGTTGACAACTTTTCCATGTTCGCAGCCGGCCTTCAGAAATGCAGCAGCCGTACCCCGAGAAGCTACCCAGGCACAGAAGTCGCCGTGCCCGGCTATAACTTCGTCAAGCTCTTCGATTTCAGCTTCAATATGATCGAAGGCCTGGGGTAAATTTTCCGCCGAAGGGTTAAATTTCCCACTGCTGGCTCCAACAGAGTAAAATATCTTCTTTAATCGTCCAATACAATTATTGCCAAAGTTCAAGCATTTGTCTTGAAGGCTTGTTAATGCTTTCTTCAATTCTGAGCTGGTCTGGACTTCGGCTTTAAGCTTCGAATTCAGTTCTAGCTTCTCCTGATCAAATTGTTTTGATTGATTGATAAGTTTCGAATTTAACTCTAATATTTTAGCCTCAGTTTCAGCCAGCAAGCCTTCGGTCGATTGGAGCTCGAAGTCTTTCTTTTCAATGATGGCAGATTGCTCTTTTATTTTGCTTTCCAAGTTTTCAATTATAGCTTCGTGCTTTTTGTCCTCCAAGTCTTGTTGCATCTTCAGAGCTTTGCTCAGTAGCATGCTCTGAACAGAAGCAACTTATGTTAAATAATATTTTCATTGTTAACGGCAATAAAAACCAGAGAAAAAGGTTGTTTACCTTGAAGTTAGAATAAAACAAGCTGCCGACGATATGTTGTCGTCGGTAGCGGCTGATGTCTGTCTCTAGCTTCGGAAAACCGATACTCTTCGATAGAGTACCGATTACCTTAGCTCCAGTCTGGTCTCGAATACAGCCTAGTTTTTCATCATCTACACCCCCAAATAGGAGGGCACCTGACTTGTAGCCGCAAGACTTGGCGTAGTCTTTAAGTTCTTCTATTTCGTCCTTCGTCAGTTTTTGCCCAACTAAGTTCTGGAAAGAGTAGGCTTCGTCGTCCGAAGGGTCTTCGGCTATTTCTTTTCCTTTCTCAGGCACTGTGGCCATAGTTTTTTCAGTAGTAGCACCAGCTTCTTCTGCAGCCATGTCTTCCAAAATCTTGTTGATATTCTCAATCGTGGTTTTTAAGTTTGTATCTTCGGCTGTAGCGGCTTCGGTAGCCGCGACCCCCGAAGCTACGCCTTCGACGATTGTTGTACCTTCGGCAGCTGCCGTTTTTTGGATTGACGCCCTTGGCGGCGTCTTATCGATAACTTCAGTTACCGCAATGATTCTTTGCCGCTTGGGTTTGCTTGTCTTCGTCTGATCCGGCTCGTCCACCTTTCGAAAAAGCTTCGTCAGTTGGAGCCCTAGTGGACTTAGCTTCGTGGGCATGGGTTCAGTCATTACCTTTAAAATTTCATCCACGTCGCTGGTAGAAGGCGGTGTGGGGGACCCCTCTTCTTCGGGTGATTTGCGCTTCGGAGTGGATATTGTTCTTTTCTTGATAATTTTCTTTTTCTTTGCTGGTCCTTCTTCATCTCTGATCAGAGTTTCGGTTTCGGCTACTCTTTTTCTTTTATGGCCCTCGGCACCCTTGTTCAACTGCTCGTAGTCTGAATACTCGAAGCCCAGGGCATCAAATACTCGGTTCAGTCTTCGTTTCGGTCGGGCACCGAAAGCTGCTGTCATTAATTGATCCTCTTTTTTGGAGTAATTCCCCAGGATCTCATTGCACATCACCTCAATTGATTCTAACCACTCTTTGCAGGGTTTTTTGAAGTACTTTTTAAACTTGAAGTGATAGGGAAGCCGGACGAGTTCACCCTTCTTCTTCTCTCCCTCCAGCTTCGGCATCTCCCACTCTTTTAGAGTAGGGAAAACTCTGAATGCCAAGAACTCTTGAACTAGATCCCTGGTGCCAATATGTTCTGAGATAATTTCAAATTCACCCAGAGCAGCCCAGGTGGGACCTTTTAGGTCCCCAATGTGGCATCGTGGCCTTGTCTCTCCGAAGATTAACTCCAAAGGGCTTTGTACCAGTTTATCTTTGTCTTCGTCAACTTTTACATAAAACCACTCAGATTTCCAACCTGCTGGCCATTTGCTTCGGTAGCTGATGACAGGACACTTTGTTGTCTTCCGGTAGGCAAAATTATAGCAACCGAAATTTTCATGTAGCCCATCTTTTCTGGCCTTTGTTTGGTAATGTAATTCGTGAGCTCGGCAGAAGCTGTCAGCAAATGGTTCCACAGCTTGGCTTCGGAGGGCCCAGATATAAACATTGAGCCTAACGATGGCGTTAGGAGTCAATTGATGAAAATAGATACCAAACCTCCTTAGTATCTCCGCAACAATACCGTGGAGAGGGAATCTAAGCCCGGCTTTTAAAAAACTCTTGAAAATAACAATCTCATCCTTCCTTGGCTTCGGGGTGGTTTCTTCTTCCCCGAAGCGGAGTAGCTTCTTCTGGTCCTCATTGAAATAACCTGCTTTCACCATCTTCGAAAGGTCAGCTTTTGAAACAGTTGATTTCCCAAAATCCAGGTGACTGGGCTTGCTGGGCATAGCAAGGTCATAGTCATCTTCGGAGTCAGTCCCTTCAATGTTTTCTTTTCCTTCGGCAGGCATTTCTTCTGTAGTCAGTAGACCGGAACGCTGCATTGCTTCGGAGATGGGCACAGTGTCTGAACCTTCGGCTTCGTCTCCCTCACGTACAACTTTGGCAGTAGAACGTATTCTCGCCATTTGATTCTAAGTTTGGGAAGTCAAAAACTTTTTACTTTTTTCTTTTCTCCGAAGCTCTTCTTTCTGACAAAGCGGACGTTGAGAAGCACCTTCGTTCGATTTTGGGACTTAAGCTTCGGCTATGATGGAAAATTTCGGCAGCAAAACAGTGCAAATAGCAATGAATGCTGTGGTAACTTCACAACTACTTGTCAGTTTATATAGTGCTGCAGGTAAGAAGGCGAAGCGGCGGAATTGTTACACCAGGCGCGCAGTAACTTGTACCCGCTGCGCAGTGGACCGCAAGGATCAAACAGTAACTCTGCAAGGTGGGACCGACACGCGCTCGGAAGTCGGATCGTTTCTCCGCAACGAGCTCAGGGAAGGTGTTTTTTGGACCTTCGGCTTCCCGAAGCTGAAGAGGCTTTTTTCACGGGTCAAGCTCGTTACGAAGAACGATCTAGCACCGCGAAAGGGGCTACTGTTGGGGTCGTGCTTCGGTGCGCCGAAGGTCTCACACAAAGAAGCAGCTTCGGCTGAAGTCGTCTCCAAGAGATGGCCGAAGGTCCCTTTTCATGGAGCTTCGGCGTTTTAAACCGACATAGAGATAGAATGACCTTTTTATACATATAGGTCTGAGTCAATGCTGTAAACTTTCGCAAGGGGCATAATTGTAATTTGTCACAGGCTGCGACCTGTGCCTATAAATAGATGAACAGTACCTCTGTACTGTTCACGTGAGCCTGTCATTTGCTTTCACATCACGCTTGTACTTTTGCCTTCCGCAGGACCGAAGGTACATTTGTAATTCAAAGTCATTTATATTCATTAATACAAGTAGAGATAACTCTATGACAATATTTAAATGTTTATTTCATATTCTATGATTTATGTGAATGCTTCATTCTTCGTTGTTATGCTTACGAAGGTATGTCCTTCGTAACCTTCGTCCGAGATGCTTTATATCCCGAAGGGATATATCGTTATGGAGGACGAAGGACCTTAACACTTAACATTTTTTGTGTTGCCTTGTTCTTAATTCTTAGCATTTGAGAACAAGTCCCCAACAAATCCGTAGGTGTTAGCCTTCGGTATTATTGTAAATGGTCATTCATGGCTATTTTCGACAAAAATGGGGGTTGTGTGGCCATTGATCATCGACCAGAGGCTCATACACCTCACCCCACATATGTTTCCTTGTCGTAGATCACATTCTTGGATTTCTGGTGGAGACCATTTCTTGGTCTAAAATCCGTAGGTGTTAGCCTCTAGTATTATTGAAAATGGTCGCTCATGGCTATTTTCAAGGTCGCTCATGGCTATTTTCATAAAAATGGGGGTTGTGTGGCCATTTATCATCGACTAGAGGCTCATAAACCTCACCCCACATTTGTTTCATTGCTATAGATCACATTCTTGGATTTCTGGTGGAGACCATTTCTTGGTTAAAAACTCGTACGTGTTAGCCTTCGGTATTATTGAAAATGGTCGTTCATGGCTATTTTCGGCAAAATGGGGGTTGTGTGGCCATTGATCATCGACCAGAGGCTCGTACACCTCACCCAAAATATGTTTCCTTGCCATAGATCACATTCTTGGATTTCTGGTGGAGACCATTTCTTGGTCAAAAATCCGTACGTGTTAGCCTTTGGTATTTTTGAAAATGGTCATTCATGGCTATTTTCGACAAAAATGGGGGTTGTGTGGCCATTGATCTTCGACCAGAGGCTCATACACCTCACTACACATATGTTTCCTTGCCATAGATCACATTCTTGGATTTATGGTGGAGACCATTTCTTGGTCAAAAATCCGTAGGTGTTAGCCTTCAGTGTCATTGAAAATGGTCGTTCATGGCTATTTTCGACAAAAATTAGGGTTGTGTGGCCATTGATCGTCGACCAGAGGCTCATACACCTCACCCCACATATGTTTCTTTGCCATAAATCACATTCTTGGATTATTGGTGGAGACCATTTCTTGGTTAAAAATCCGTAGGTGTTAGCCTTCGGTATTATTGAAAATGGTCGTTCATGGCTATTTTCGACAAAAATGGGGGTTGTGTGTCCATTGATCATCGACCAGACGCTCATACACCTCACCCCACATATGTTTCCTTGCCATAGATCACATTCTTGGATTTCTGGTGGAGACCATTTCTTGGTCTAAAATCCGTAGGTGTTAGCCTCTAGTATTATTGAAAATGGTCGCTCATGGCTATTTTCAAGGTCGCTCATGGCTATTTTCATAAAAAATGGGTGTTGTGTGGCCATTTATCATCGACTAGAGGCTCATAAACCTCACCCCACATATGTTTCCTTGCCATAGATTACATTCTTGGATTTCTGGTGGAAGCCATTTCTTGGTTAAAAACTCGTACGTGTTAGCCTTCGGTATTATTGAAAATGGTCATTCATGGCTATTTTCGGCAAAATGGGGGTTGTGTGGCCATTGATCGTCGACCAGAGGCTCATACACCTCACCCCACATATGTTTCCTTGTCGTAGATCACATTCTTGGATTTCTGGTGGAGACCATTTCTTGGTCTAAAATCCGTAGGTGTTAGCCTCTAGTATTATTGAAAATGGTCGCTCATGGCTATTTTCAAGGTCGCTCATGGCTATTTTCATAAAAAATGGGGGTTGTGTGGCCATTTATCATCGACTAGAGGCTCATAAACCTCACCCCACATATGTTTCCTTGCCATAGATTACATTCTTGGATTTCTGGTGGAAGCCATTTCTTGGTTAAAAACTCGTACGTGTTAGCCTTCGGTATTATTGAAAATGGTCATTCATGGCTATTTTCGGCAAAATGGGGGTTGTGTGGCCATTGATCGTCTACCAGAGGCTCATACACCTCACCCCACAAATGTTTCCTTGTTGTAGATCACATTCTTGGATTTCTGGTGGAGACCATTTCTTGGTCAAAAATCCGTAGGTGTTAGCCTTCGATATTATTGAAAATGGTCGTTCATGGCTATTTTCGACAAAAATGGGGGTTGTGTGGCCATTGATCATCGACCAGAGGCTCATACACCTCACCCCACATATGTTTCCTTGCCATAGATCACATTCTTGGATTTCTGGTGGAGACCATTTCTTGGTCAAAAATCCGTAGGTGTTAGCCTTCGGTATTATTGTAAATGGTCATTCATGGCTATTTTCGACAAAAATGGGGGTTGTGTGGCCATTGATCATCGACCATAGGCTCATACACCTCACCCCACATATGTTTCCTTGCCATAGATCACATTCTTGGATTTCTGGTGGAGACCATTTCTTGGTCAAAAATCCGTAGGTCTTAGCCTCTAATATTATTGAAAATGGTCGCTCATGGCTATTTTCATAAAAAAATGGGGGTTGTGTGGCCATTTATCATCGACTAGAGGCTCATAAATCTCACCCCACATATGTTTCCTTGCCATAGATCACATTCTTGGATTTTTGGTGGAGACCATTTCTTGGTCAAAAACTCGTACGTGTTAGCCTTCGGTATTATTGAAAATGGTCGTTCATGGCTATTTTCGACAAAATGGGGGTTGTGTGGCCATTGATCATCGACCAGAGGCTCGTACACCTCACCCCACATATGTTTCCTTGCCATAGATTACATTCTTGGATTTCTGGTGGAAACCATTTCTTGGTTAAAAACTCGTACGTGTTAGCCTTCGGTATTATTGAAAATGGTCATTCATGGCTATTTTCGGCAAAATGGGGGTTGTGTGGCCATTGATCGTCGAGCAGAGGCTCATACACCTCACCACACATATGTTTCCTTGTCGTAGATCACATTCTTGGATTTCTGGTGGAGACCATTTCTTGGTCAAAAATCCGTAGGTGTTAGCCTTCGATATTATTGAAAATGGTCGTTCATGGCCATTTTCGACAAAAATGGGGGTTGTGTGGCCATTGATCATCGACAAGAGGCTCATACACCTCACCCCACATATGTTTCCTTGCCATAGATCACATTCTTGGATTTCTGGTGGAGACCATTTCTTGGTCAAAAATCCGTAGGTGTTAGCCTTCGGTATTATTGTAAATGGTCATTCATGGCTATTTTCGACAACAATGTGGGTTGTGTGGCCAATGATCATCGACCAGAGGCTCATACACCTCACCCCACATATGTTTCCTTGCCATAGATCACATTCTTAGATTTCTGGTGGAGACCATTTCTTGGTCAAAAATCCGTAGGTCTTAGCCTCTAATATTATTGAAAATGGTCGCTCATGGCTATTTTCATAAAAAATGGGGGTTGTGTGGCCATTTATCATCGACTAGAGGCTCATAAATCTCACCCCTCATATGTTTCCTTGCCATAGATCACATTCTTGGATTTTTGGTGGAGACCATTTCTTGGTCAAAAACTCGTACGTGTTAGCCTTCGGTATTATTGAAAATGGTCATTCATGGCTATTTTCGGCAAAATGTGGGTTCTGTGGCCATTGATCATCGACCAGAGGCTCGTACACCTCACCCCACATATGTTTCCTTGCCATAGATCACATTCTTGGATTTCTGGTGGAGACCATTTCTTGGGCAAAAATCCGAATGTGTTAGCCTTTGGTATTTTTGAAAATGGTCATTCATGGCTATTTTCGACAAAAATGGGGGTTGTGTGGCCATTGATCTTCGACCAGAGGCTCATACACCTCACTACACATATGTTTCCTTGCCATAGATCACATTCTTGGATTTATGGTGGAGACCATTTCTTGGTCAAAAATCCGTAGGTGTTAGCCTTCAGTGTCATTGAAAATGGTCGTTCATGGCTATTTTCGACAAAAAATTAGGGTTGTGTGGCCATTGATCGTCGACCCGAGGCTCATACACCTCACCCCACATATGTTTCCTTGCCATAGATCACATTCTTGGATTTCTGGTGGAGACCATTTCTTGGTCAAAAATCCGTAGGTGTTAGCCTTCGGTATTATTGTAAATGGTCATTCATGGCTATTTTCGACAAAAATGGGGGTTGTGTGGCCATTGATCATCGACCAGAGGCTCATACACCTCACCCCACATATGTTTCCTTTCCATAGATCACATTCTTGGATTTCTGGTGGAGACCATTTCTTGGTAAAAAATCCGTAGGTCTTAGCCTCTAATATTATTGAAAATGGTCGCTCATGGCTATTTTCATAAAAAAATGGGGGTTGTGTGGCCATTTATCATCGACTAGAGGCTCATAAATCTCACCCCACATATGTTTCCTTGCCATAGATCACATTCTTGGATTTTTGGTGGAGACCATTTCTTGGTCAAAAACTCGTACGTGTTAGCCTTCGGTATTATTGAAAATGGTCGTTCATGGCTATTTTCGGCAAAATGGGGGTTGTGTGGCCATTGATCATCGACCAGAGGCTCGTACACCTCACCCCACATATGTTTCCTTGCCATAGATTACATTCTTGGATTTCTGGTGGAAACCATTTCTTGGTTAAAAACTCGTACGTGTTAGCCTTCGGTATTATTGAAAATGGTGATTCATGGCTATTTTCGGCAAAATGGGGGTTGTGTGGCCATTGATCGTCGACCAGAGGCTCATACACCTCACCCCACATATGTTTCCTTGTCGTAGATCACATTCTTGGATTTCTGGTGGAGACCATTTCTTGGTCAAAAATCCGTAGGTGTTAGCCTTCGATATTATTGAAAATGGTCGTTCATGGCCATTTTCGACAAAAATGGGGGTTGTGTGGCCATTGATCATCGACCAGAGGCTCATACACCTCACCCCACATATGTTTCCTTGCCATAGATCACATTCTTGGATTTCTGGTGGAGACCATTTCTTGGTCAAAAATCCGTAGGTGTTAGCCTTCGGTATTATTGTAAATGGTCATTCATGGCTATTTTCGACAACAATGTGGGTTGTGTGGCCATTGATCATCGACCAGAGGCTCATACACCTCACCCCACATATGTTTCCTTGCCATAGATCACATTCTTAGATTTCTGGTGGAGACCATTTCTTGGTCAAAAATCCGTAGGTCTTAGCCTCTAATATTATTGAAAATGGTCGCTCATGGCTATTTTCATAAAAAATGGGGGTTGTGTGGCCATTTATCATCGACTAGAGGCTCATAAATCTCACCCCTCATATGTTTCCTTGCCATAGATCACATTCTTGGATTTTTGGTGGAGACCATTTCTTGGTCAAAAACTTGTACGTGTTAGCCTTCGGTATTATTGAAAATGGTCATTCATGGCTATTTTCGGCAAAATGGGGGTTCTGTGGCCATTGATCATCGACCAGAGGCTCGTACACCTCACCCCACATATGTTTCCTTGCCATAGATCACATTCTTGGATTTCTGGTGGAGACCATTTCTTGGGCAAAAATCCGAATGTGTTAGCCTTTGGTATTTTTGAAAATGGTCATTCATGGCTATTTTCGACAAAAATGGGGGTTGTGTGGCCATTGATCTTCGACCAGAGGCTCATACACCTCACTACACATATGTTTCCTTGCCATAGATCACATTCTTGGATTTATGGTGGAGACCATTTCTTGGTCAAAAATCCGTAGGTGTTAGCCTTCAGTGTCATTGAAAATGGTCGTTCATGGCTATTTTCGACAAAAAATTAGGGTTGTGTGGCCATTGATCGTCGACCAGAGGCTCATACACCTCACCCCACATATGTTTCCTTGCCATAGATCACATTCTTGGATTTCTGGTGGAGACCATTTCTTGGTCAAAAATCCGTAGGTGTTAGCCTTCGGTATTATTGAAAATGGTCGTTCATGGCTATTTTCGACAAAAATGGGGGTTGTGTGGCCATTGATCATCGACCAGACGCTCATACACCTCACCCCACATATGTTTCCTTGCCATAGATCACATTCTTGGATTTCTGGTGGAGACCATTTCTTGGTCTAAAATCCGTAGGTGTTAGCCTCTAGTATTATTGAAAATGGTCGCTCATGGCTATTTTCAAGGTTGCTCATGGCTATTTTCATAAAAAATGGGGGTTGTGTGGCCATTTATCATCGACTAGAGGCTCATAAACCTCACCCCACATATGTTTCCTTGCCATAGATCACATTCTTGGATTTCTGGTGGAGACCATTTCTTGGTTAAAAACTCGTACGTGTTAGCCTTCGGTATTATTGAAAATGGTCGTTCATGGCTATTTTTGGCAAAATGGGGGTTGTGTGGCCATTGATCATCGACCAGAGGCTCGTACACCTCACCCCACATATGTTTCCTTGCCATAGATCACATTCTTGGATTTCTGGTGGAGACCATTTCTTGGTCAAAAATCCGTACGTGTTAGCCTTTGGTATTTTTGAAAATGGTCATTCATGGCTATTTTCGACAAAAATGGGGGTTGTGTGGCCATTGATCTTCGACCAGAGGCTCATACACCTCACTACACATATGTTTCCTTGCCATAGATCACATTCTTGGATTTATGGTGGAGACCATTTCTTGGTCAAAAATCCGTAGGTGTTAGCCTTCAGTGTCATTGAAAATGGTCGTTCATGGCTATTTTCGACAAAAATTAGGGTTGTGTGGCCATTGATCGTCGACCAGAGGCTCATACACCTCACCCCACATATGTTTCCTTGCCATAGATCACATTCTTGGATTTCTGGTGGAGACCATTTCTTGGTCAAAAATCCGTAGGTGTTAGCCTTCGGTATTATTGAAAATGGTCGTTCATGGCTATTTTCGACAAAAATGGGGGTTGTGTGGCCATTGATCATCGACCAGACGCTCATACACCTCACCCCACATATGTTTCCTTGCCATAGATCACATTCTTGGATTTCTGGTGGAGACCATTTCTTGGTCTAAAATCCGTAGGTGTTAGCCTATAGTATTATTGAAAATGGTCGCTCATGGCTATTTTCAAGGTCGCTCATGGCTATTTTCATAAAAAATGGGGGTTGTGTGGCCATTTATCATCGACTAGAGGCTCATAAACCTCACCCCACATATGTTTCCTTGCCATAGATTACATTCTTGGATTTCTGGTGGAAACCATTTCTTGGTTAAAAACTCGTACGTGTTAGCCTTCGGTATTATTGAAAATGGTCATTCATGGTTATTTTCGGCAAAATGGGGGTTGTGTGGCCATTGATCGTCGACCAGAGGCTCATACACCTCACCCCACATATGTTTCCTTGCCATAGATCACATTCTTGGATTTCTGGTGGAGACCATTTCTTGGTCTAAAATCCGTAGGTGTTAGCCTCTAGTATTATTGAAAATGGTCGCTCATGGCTATTTTCAAGGTCGCTCATGGCTATTTTCATAAAAAATGGGGGTTGTGTGGCCATTGATCGTCGACCAGAGGCTCATACACCTCACCCCACATATGTTTCCTTGTCGTAGATCACATTCTTGGATTTCTGGTGGAGACCATTTCTTGGTCAAAAATCCGTAGGTGTTAGCCTTCGATATTATTGAAAATGGTCGTTCATGGATATTTTCGACAAAAATGGGGGTTGTGTGGCCATTGATCATCGACCAGAGGCTCATACACCTCACCCCACATATGTTTCCTTGCCATAGATCACATTCTTGGATTTCTGGTGGAGACCATTTCTTGGTCAAAAATCCGTAGGTGTTAGCCTTCGGTATTATTGTAAATGGTCATTCATGGCTATTTTCGACAAAAATGGGGGTTGTGTGGCCATTGATCATCGACCAGAGGCTCATACACCTCACCCCACATATGTTTCCTTGCCATAGATCACATTCTTGGATTTATGGTGGAGACCATTTCTAGGTCAAAAATCCGTAGGTGTTAGCCTTCAGTGTCATTGAAAATGGTCGTTCATGGCTATTTTCGACAAAAATTAGGGTTGTGTGGCCATTGATCGTCGACTAGAGGCTCATACACCTCACCCCACATATGTTTCCTTGCCATAGATCACATTCTTGGATTTCTGGTGGAGACCATTTCTTGGTCAAAAATCCGTAGGTGTTAGCCTTCGGTATTATTGTAAATGGTCATTCATGGCTATTTTCGACAAAAATGGGGGTTGTGTGGCCATTGATCATCGACCAGACGCTCATACACCTCACCCCACATATGTTTCGTTGCCATAGATCACATTCTTGGATTTTTGGTGGAGACCATTTCTTGGTCAAAAACTCGTACGTGTTAGCCTTCGGTATTATTGAAAATGGTCGTTCATGGCTATTTTCGGCAAAATGGGGGTTCTGTGGCCATTGATCATCGACCAGAGGCTCGTACACCTCACCCTACATATGTTTCCTTTCCATAGATCACATTTTTGGATTTCTGGTGGAGACCATTTCTTGGTCAAAAATCCGTAGGTGTTAGCCTTCGGTATTATTGTAAATCGTCATTCATGGCTATTTTCGACAAAAATGGGGGTTGTGTGGCCATTGATCATCGACCAGACGCTCATACACCTCACCCCACATATGTTTCCTTGCCATAGATCACATTCTTGGATTTCTGGTGGAGACCATTTCTTGGTCAAAAATCCGTAGGTGTTAGCCTTCGGTATTATTGAAAATGGTCGTTCATGGCTATTTTCGACAAAAATGGGGGTTGTGTGGCCATTGATCATCGACCAGAGGCTCATACACCTCACCCCACATATGTTTCCTTGCCATAGATCACATTTTTGGATTTCTGGTGGAGACCATTTCTTGGTCAAAAATCCGTAGGTGTTAGCCTTTGGTATTATTGAAAATGGTCGTTCATGGCTATTTTCGACAAAAATGGGGGTTGTGTGGCCATTGATCATCGACCAGACGCTCATACACCTCACCCCACATATGTTTCCTTGCCATATATCACATTCTTGGATTTCTGGTGGAGACCATTTCTTGGTCTAAAATCCATAGGTGTTAGCCTCTAGTATTATTGAAAATGGTCGCTCATGGCTATTTTCAAGGTCGCTCATGGCTATTTTCATAAAAAATGGGGGTTGTGTGGCCATTTATCATCGACTAGAGGCTCATAAACCTTGCCCCACATATGTTTCCTTGCCATAGATCACATTCTTGGATTTCTGGTGGAGACCATTTCTTGGTTAAAAACTCGTACGTGTTAGCCTTCGGTATTATTGAAAATGGTCGTTCATGGCTATTTTCGGCAAAATGGGGGTTGTGTGGCCATTCATTATCGACCAGAGGCTCGTACACCTCACCCCACATATGTTTCCTTGCCATAGATCACATTCTTGGATTTCTGGTGGAGACCATTTCTTGGTCAAAAATCCGTACGTGTTAGCCTTTGGTATTTTTGAAAATGGTCATTCATGGCTATTTTCGACAAAAATGGGGGTTGTGTGGCCATTGATCTTCGACCAGAGGCTCATACACCTCACCACACATATGTTTCCTTGCCATAGATCACATTCTTGGATTTATGGTGGAGACCATTTCTTGGTCAAAAATCCGTAGGTGTTAGCCTTAAGTGTCATTGAAAATGGTCGTTCATGGCTATTTTCGACAAAAATTAGGGTTGTGTGGCCATTGATCGTCGACCAGAGGCTCATACACCTCACCCCACATATGTTTCCTTGCCATAGATCACATTCTTGGATTTCTGGTGGAGACCATTTCTTGGTCAAAAATCCGTAGGTGTTAGCCTTCGGTATTATTGAAAATGGTCGATCATGGCTATTTTCGACAAAAATGGGGGTTGTGTGGCCATTGATCATCGACCAGACGCTCATACACCTCACCCCACATATGTTTCCTTGCCATAGATCACATTCTTGGATTTCTGGTGGAGACCATTTCTTGGTCTAAAATCCGTAGGTGTTATCCTCTAGTATTATTGAAAATGGTCGCTCATGGCTATTTTCAAGGTCGCTCATGGCTATTTTCATAAAAAATGGGGGTTGTGTGGCCATTTATCATCGACTAGAGGCTCATAAACCTCACCCCACATATGTTTCCTTGCCATAGATTACATTCTTGGATTTCTGGTGGAAACCATTTCTTGGTTAAAAACTCGTACGTGTTAGCCTTCGGTATTATTGAAAATGGTCATTCATGGCTATTTTCGGCAAAATGGGGGTTGTGTGGCCATTGATCATCAACCAGAGGCTCGTACACCTCACCCCACATATGTTTCCTTGCCATAGATCACATTCTTGGATTTCTGGTGGAGACCATTTCTTGGTTAAAAATCCGTACGTGTTAGCCTTTAGTATTTTTGAAAATGGTCATTCATGGCTATTTTCGACAAAAATGGGGGTTGTGTGGCCATTGATCATCGACTAGAGGCTCATACACCTCACCCGACATATGTTTCCTTGCCATAGATCACATTCTTGGATTTCTGGTGCAGACATTTCTTGGTCAAAAATCCGTAGGTGTTAGCCTTCGGTATTATTGAAAATGGTCGTTCATGGCTATTTTCGACAAAAATGGGGGTTGTGTGGCCATTGATCATCGACCAGACGCTCATACACCTCACCTCACATATGTTTCCTTGCCATAGATCACATTCTTGGATTTCTGGTGGAGACCATTTCTTGGTCTAAAATCCGTAGGTGTTAGCCTCTAGTATTATTGAAAATGGTCGCTCATGGCTATTTTCAAGGTCGCTCATGGCTATTTTCATAAAAAATGGGGGTTGTGTGGCCATTTATCATTGACTAGAGGCTCATAAACCTCACCCCACATATGTTTTCTTGCCATAGATTACATTCTTGGATTTCTGGTGGAAACCATTTCTTGGTTAAAAACTCGTACGTGTTAGCCTTCGGTATTATTGAAAATGGTCATTCATGGCTATTTTCGGCAAAATGGGGGTTGTGTGGCCATTGATCATCGACCAGAGGTTCATACACCTCACCCCACATATGTTTCCTTGCCATAGATCACATTCTTGGATTTCTGGTGGAGACCATTTCTTGGTCAAAAATCCGTAGGTGTTAGCCTTTGGTATTATTGAAAATGGTCGTTCATGGCTATTTTCGACAAAAATGGGGGTTGTGTGGCCATTGATCATCGACTAGAGGCTCATACACCTCACCCCACATATGTTTTCTTGCCATAGATCACATTCTTGGATTTCTGGTGGAGACCATTTCTTGGTCAAAAATCCGTAGGTGTTAGCCTTCGGTATTATTGAAAATGGTCGTTCATGGCTATTTTCGACAAAAATGGGGGTGTGTGGCCATTGATCATCGACCAGATGCTCATACACCTCACCCCACATATGTTTCCTTGCCATAGATCACATTCTTGGATTTCTGGTGGAGACCATTCTTGGTCTAAAATCCGTAGGTCTTAGCCTCTAGTATTATTGAAAATGGTCGCTCATGGCTATTTTCATAAAAAATGGGGGTTGTGTGGCCATTTATCATCACCTAGAGGCTCATAAACCTCACCCCACATATGTTTCCTTGCCATAGATCACATTCTTGGATTTCTGGTGGAGACCATTTCTTGGTTAAAAACTCGTACGTGTTAGCCTTCGGTATTATTGAAAATGGTCGTTCATGGCTATTTTCGGCAAAATGGGGGTTGTGTGGCCATTGATCATCGACCAGAGGATCATACACCTCACCCCACATATGTTTCCTTGCCATAGATCACATTCTTGGATTCCTGGTAGAGACCATTTCTTGGTCAAAAATCCATACGTGTTAGCCTTTGGTATTTTTGAAAATGGTCATTCATGGCTATTTTTGACAAAAATGGGGGTTGTGTGGCCATTGATCATCGACTAGAGGCTCATACACCTCACCCCACATATGTTTCCTTGCCATAGATCACATTCTTGGATTTCTGGTGGAGACCATTCTTGGTCAAAAATCCGTAGGTGTTAGCCTTCGGTATTATTGAAAATGGTCGTTCATGGCTATTTTCGACAAAAAATGGGGGTTGTGTGGCCATTGATCATCGACCAGACGCTCATACACCTCACCCCACATTTGTTTCCTTGCCATAGATCACATTCTTGGATTTCTGGTGGAGACCATTTCTTGGTCTAAAATCCGTAGGTGTTAGCCTCTAGTATTATTGAAAATGGTCGCTCATGGCTATTTTCAAGGTCGCTCATGGCTATTTTCATAAAAAATGGGGGTTGTGTGGCCATTTATCATCGACTAGAGGCTCATAAACCTCACCCCACATATGTTTCCTTGCCATAGATTACATTCTTGGATTTCTGGTGGAAACCATTTCTTGGTTAAAAACGCGTACGTGTTAGCCTTCGGTATTATTGAAAATGGTCATTCATGGCTATTTTCGGCAAAATGGGGGTTGTGTGGCCATTGATCGTCGACCAGAGGCTCATACACCTCACCCCACATATGTTTCCTTGTCGTAGATCACATTCTTGGATTTCTGGTGGAGACCAATTTTTTGGTCAAAAAACCGTAGGTGTTAGCCTTCGATATTATTGAAAATGGTCGTTCATGGCTATTTTCAACAAAAATGGGGGTTGTGTGGCCATTGATCATCGACCAGAGGCTCATACACCTCACCCCACATATGTTTCCTTGCCATAGATCACATTCTTGGATTTCTGGTGGAGACCATTTCTTGGTCAAAAACTCGTACGTGTTAGCCTTCGGTATTATTGAAAATGGTCGTTCATGGCTATTTTCGGCAAAATGGGGGTTCTGTGGCCATTGATCATCGACCAGATGCTCGTACACCTCACCCCACATATGTTTCCTTGCCATAGATCACATTCTTGGATTTCTGGTGGAGACCATTTCTTGGTCAAAAATCCGTAGGTGTTAGCCTTCGGTATTATTGAAAATGGTCGTTCATGGCTATTTTCGGCAAAATGGGGGTTCTGTGGCCATTGATCATCGACCAGAGGCTCGTACACCTCACCCCACATATGTTTCCTTGCCATAGATCACATTCTTGGATTTCTGGTGGAGACCATTTCTTGGTCAAAAATCCGTAGGTGTTAGCCTTCGGTATTATTGAAAATGGTCGTTCATGGCTATTTTCGACAAAAATGGGGGTTGTGTGGCCATTGATCATCGACCAGAGGCTCATACACCTCACCCCACATATGTTTCCTCGCCATAGATCACATTCTTGGATTTCTGGTGGAGACCATTTCTTGGTCAAAAATCCGTAGGTCTTAGCCTCTAATATTATTGAAAATGGTCGCTCATGGCTATTTTCGGCAAAATGGGGGTTCTGTGGCCATTGATCGTCGACCAGAGGCTCATACACCTCACCCCACATATGTTTCCTTGTCGTAGATCACATTCTTGGATTTCTGGTGGAGACCATTTCTTGGTCAAAAATCCGTAGGTGTTAGCCTTCGATATTATTGAAAATGGTCGTTCATGGCTATTTTCGACAAAAAATGGGGGTTGTGTGGCCATTGATCATCGACCAGAGGCTCATACACCTCACCCCACATATGTTTCCTTGCCATAGATCACATTCTTGGTTTTCTGGTGGAGACCATTTCTTGGTCAAAATTCTGTAGGTGTTAGCCTTCGGTATTATTGAAAATGGTCGTTCATGGCTATTTTCGACAAAAATGGGGGTTGTGTGGCCATTGATCATCGACCAGACGCTCATACACCTCACCCCACATATGTTTCCTTGCCATAGATCACATTCTTGGATTTCTGGTGGAGACCATTTCTTGGTCTAAAATCCGTAGGTGTTAGCCTCTAGTATTATTGAAAATGGTCGCTCATGGCTATTTTCAAGGTCGCTCATGGCTATTTTCAAGAAAAAATGGGGGTTGTGTGGCCATTTTCATCGACTAGAGGTTCATAAACCTCACCCCACATATGTTTCCTTGCCATAGATCACATTCTTGGATTTCTGGTGGAGACCATTTCTTGGTCAAAAATCCGTACGTGTTAGCCTTTGGTATTTTTGAAAATGGTCGTTCATGGCTTGGTCGATGATCAATGGCCACACAACCCCCATTTTTTATGAAAATAGCCATGAGCGACCATTTTCAATAATACTAGAGGCTAAGACCTACGGATTTTTGACCAAGAAATGGTCTCCACTAGAAATCCAAGAATGTGATCTATGGCAAGGAAACATATGTGGGGTGAGGTGTATGAGCCTCTCGTTGATGATCAATGGCCACACAACCCCCATTTTTGTCGAAAATAGCCATGAATGACCATTTACAATAATACCGAAGGCTAACACCTACGGATTTTTGACCAAGAAATGGTCTCCACCAAGAAATCCAAGAATGTGATCTATGGCAAGGAAACATATGTGGGGTGAGGTGTATGAGCCTATGGTCGATGATCAATGGCCACACAATCCCCATTTTTGTCGAAAATAGCCATGAACGACCATTTTCAATAATATCGAAGGCTAACACCTACGGATTTTTGACCAAGAAATGGTCTCCACCAGAAATCCAAGAATGTGATCTACGACAAGGAAACATATGTGGGGTGAGGTGTATGAGCCTCTGGTCGACGATCAATGGCCACACAACCCCCATTTTGCCGAAAATAGCCATGAATGACCATTTTTAATAATACCGAAGGCTAACACGTACGAGTTTTTAACCAAGAAATGGTTTCCACCAGAAATCCAAGAATGTAATCTATGTCAAGGAAACATATGTGGGGTGAGGTTTATGAGCCTCTAGTCGATGATAAATGGCCACACAACCCCCATATTTATGAAAATAGCCATGAGCGACCTTGAAATAGCCATGAGTGACCATTTTCAATAATACTAGATTCTAACACCTACGGATTTTAGACCAAGAAATGGTCTCCACCAGAAATCCAAGAATGTGATCTATGGCAAGGAAACATATGTGGGGTGAGGTGTATGAGCGTCTGGTCGATGATCAATGGCCACACAACCCCCATTTTGTCGAAAATAGCCATGAACGACCATTTTCAATAATACCGAAGGCTAACACCTACGGATTTTTGACCAAGAAATGGTCTCCACCAGAAATCCAAGAATGTGATCTATGGCAAGGAAACATATGTGGGGTGAGATTTATGAGCCTTCTAGTCGATGATAAATGGCCACACAACCCCCATTTTTTATGAAAATAGCCATGAGCGACCATTTTCAATAATATTAGAGGCTAAGACCTACGGATTTTGACCAAGAAATGGTCTCCACCAGAAATCCAAGAATGTGATCTATGGCAAGGAAACATATGTGGGGTGAGGTGTATGAGCCTCTAGTCGATGATCAATGGCCACACAACCCCATTTTTGTCGAAAATAGCCATGAACGACCATTTTCAATAATATCGAAGGCTAACACCTACGGATTTTTGACCAAGAAATGGTCTCCACCAGAAATCCATGAATGTGATCTATGGCAAGGAAACATATGTGGGGTGAGGTGTGACGAGCCTCTGGCGATGATCAATGGCCACACAACCCCCAATTTTTATGAAAATAGCCATGAGAGACCATTTTCAATAATACTAGAGGCTAAGGACCTACGGATTTTTGACCAAGAAATGGTCTCCACCAGAAATCCAAGAATGTGATCTATGGCAAGGAAACATATGTGGGGTGAGGTATGAGCCTCTGGTCGATGATCAATGGCCACACAACCCTCATTTTTGTCGAAAATAGCCATGAATGACCATTTACAATAATACCGAAGGCTAACACCTACGGATTTTTGACCAAGAAATGGTCTCCACCAGAAATCCAAGAATGTGATCTATGGCAAGGAAACATATGTGGGGTGAGGTGTATGAGCCTCTAGTCGATGATCAATGCCACACAACCCCCATTTTGTCGAAAATAGCCATGAATGACCATTTTCAAAAATATCAAAGGCTACACATACGGATTTTTGACCAAGAAATGGTCTCCACCAGAAATCCAAGAATGTGGATCTATGGCAAGGAAACATATGTGGGGTGAGGTGTATGAGCCTCTGGTCGATGATCAATTGCCACACAACCCCCATTTTGTCGAAAATAGCCATGAACGACCATTTCAATAATACCGAAGGCTAACACCTACGGATTTTTGACAAGAAATGGTCTCCACCAGAAATCCAAGAATGTGATACGACAAGGAAACATATGTGGGGTGAGGTGTATG
>NW_023366966.1:0-66016 GCF_902167145.1 Zea mays | reverse complement strand
TTCTTGGTCAAAATCCGTAGGTGTTAGCCTTCGATATTATTGAAAATGGTCATTCATGGCTATTTTCGGCAAAATGGGGGTTGTGTGGCCATTGATCGTCGACCAGAGGCTCATACACCTCACCCCACATATGTTTCCTTGTCGTAGATCACATTCTTGGATTTCTGGTGGAGACCATTTCTTGGTCAAAAATCCGTAGGTGTTAGCCTTCGATATTATTGAAAATGGTCGTTCATGGCTATTTTCGACAAAAATGGGGGTTGTGTGGCCATTGATCATCGACCAGAGGCTCATACACCTCACCCCACATATGTTTCCTTGCCATAGATCACATTCTTGGATTTCTGGTGGAGACCAATTCTTGGTCAAAAATCCGTAGGTGTTAGCCTTTGGTATTATTGAAAATGGTCGTTCATGGCTATTTTCGACAAAAATGGGGGTTGTGTGGCCATTGATCATCGACCAGACGCTCATACACCTCACCCCACATATGTTTCCTTGCCATAGATCACATTCTTGGATTTCTGGTGGAGACCATTTCTTGGTCTAAAATCCGTAGGTGTTAGCCTCTAGTATTATTGAAAATGGTCGCTCATGGCTATTTTCAAGGTCGCTCATGGCTATTTTCATAAAAAATGGGGGTTGTGTGGCCATTGATCGTCGACCAGAGGCTCATACACCTCACCCCACATATGTTTCCTTGCCATAGATCACATTCTTGGATTTCTAGTGGAGACCATTTCTTGGTCAAAAATCCGTAGGTGTTAGCCTTCGGTATTATTGAAAATGGTCGTTCATGGCTATTTTCGACAAAAATGGGGGTTGTGTGGCCATTGATCATCGACCAGACGCTCATACACCTCACCCCACATATGTTTCCTTGCCATAGATCACATTCTTGGATTTCTGGTGGAGACCATTTCTTGGTCTAAAATCCGTAGGTGTTAGCCTCTAGTATTATTGAAAATGGTCGCTCATGGCTATTTTCAAGGTCGCTCATGGCTATTTTCATAAAAAATGTGGGTTGTGTGGCCATTTATCATCGACTAGAGGCTCATAAACCTCACCCCACATATGTTTCATTGCCATAGATTACATTCTTGGATTTCTAGTGGAAACCATTTCTTGGTTAAAAACTCGTACGTGTTAGCCTTCGGTATTATTGAAAATGGTCATTCATGGCTATTTTCGGCAAAATGGGGGTTGTGTGGCCATTGATCGTCGACCAGAGGCTCATACACCTCACCCCACATATGTTTCCTTGTCGTAGATCACATTCTTGGATTTCTGGTGGAGACCATTTCTTGGTCAAAAATCCGTAGATGTTAGCCTTCGATATTATTGAAAATGGTCATTCATGGCTATTTTCGGCAAAATGGGGGTTGTGTGGCCATTGATCGTCGACCAGAGGCTCATACACCTCACCCCACATATGTTTCCTTGTCGTAGATCACATTCTTGGATTTCTGGTGGAGACCATTTCTTGGTCAAAAATCCGTAGGTGTTAGCCTTCGATATTATTGAAAATGGTCGTTCATGGCTATTTTCGACAAAAATGGAGGTTGTGTGGCCATTGATCATCGACCAGAGGCTCATACACCTCACCCCACATATGTTTCCTTGCCATAGATCACATTCTTGGATTTCTGGTGGAGACCATTTCTTGGTCAAAAATCCGTAGGTGTTAGCCTTCGGTATTATTGAAAATGGTCGTTCATGGCTATTTTCGACAAAAATGGGGGTTGTGTGGCCATTGATCATCGACCAGACGCTCATACACCTCACCCCACATATGTTTCCTTGCCATAGATCACATTCTTGGATTTCTGGTGGAGACCATTTCTTGGTCTAAAATCCGTAGGTGTTAGCCTCTAGTATTATTGAAAATGGTCGCTCATGGCTATTTTCAAGGTCGCTCATGGCTATTTTCATAAAAAATGGGGGTTGTGTGGCCATTTATCATCGACTAGAGGCTCATAAACCTCACCCCACATATGTTTCCTTGCCATAGATTACATTCTTGGATTTATGGTGGAAACCATTTCTTGGTTAAAAACTCGTACGTGTTAGCCTTCGGTATTATTGAAAATGGTCATTCATGGCTATTTTCGGCAAAATGGGGGTTGTGTGGCCATTGATCGTCGACCAGAGGCTCATACACCTCACCCCACATATGTTTCCTTGTCGTAGATCACATTCTTGGATTTCTGGTGGAGACCATTTCTTGGTCAAAAATCCGTAGGTGTTAGCCTTCGATATTATTGAAAATGGTCATTCATGGCTATTTTCGGCAAAATGGGGGTTGTGTGGCCATTGATCGTCGACCAGAGGCTCATACACCTCACCCCACATATGTTTCCTTGTCGTAGATCACATTCTTGGATTTCTGGTGGAGACCATTTCTTGGTCAAAAATCCGTAGGTGTTAGCCTTCGATATTATTGAAAATGGTCGTTCATGGCTATTTTCGACAAAAATGGGGGTTGTGTGGCCATTGATCATCGACCAGAGGCTCATACACCTCACCCCACATATGTTTCCTTGCCATAGATCACATTCTTGGATTTCTGGTGGAGACCAATTCTTGGTCAAAAATCCGTAGGTGTTAGCCTTTGGTATTATTGAAAATGGTCGTTCATGGCTATTTTCGACAAAAATGGGGGTTGTGTGGCCATTGATCATCGACCAGACGCTCATACACCTCACCCCACATATGTTTCCTTGCCATAGATCACATTCTTGGATTTCTGGTGGAGACCATTTCTTGGTCTAAAATCCGTAGGTGTTAGCCTCTAGTATTATTGAAAATGGTCGCTCATGGCTATTTTCAAGGTCGCTCATGGCTATTTTCATAAAAAATGGGGGTTGTGTGGCCATTGATCGTCGACCAGAGGCTCATACACCTCACCCCACATATGTTTCCTTGCCATAGATCACATTCTTGGATTTCTAGTGGAGACCATTTCTTGGTCAAAAATCCGTAGGTGTTAGCCTTCGGTATTATTGAAAATGGTCGTTCATGGCTATTTTCGACAAAAATGGGGGTTGTGTGGCCATTGATCATCGACCAGACGCTCATACACCTCACCCCACATATGTTTCCTTGCCATAGATCACATTCTTGGATTTCTGGTGGAGACCATTTCTTGGTCTAAAATCCGTAGGTGTTAGCCTCTAGTATTATTGAAAATGGTCGCTCATGGCTATTTTCAAGGTCGCTCATGGCTATTTTCATAAAAAATGGGGGTTGTGTGGCCATTTATCATCGACTAGAGGCTCATAAACCTCACCCCACATATGTTTCCTTGCCATAGATTACATTCTTGGATTTCTGGTGGAAACCATTTCTTGGTTAAAAACTCGTACGTGTTAGCCTTCGGTATTATTGAAAATGGTCATTCATGGCTATTTTTGGCAAAATGGGGGTTGTGTGGCCATTGATCATCGACCAGAGGCTCGTACACCTCACCCCACATATGTTTCCTTGCCATAGATCACATTCTTGGATTTCTGGTGGAGACCATTTCTTGGTCAAAAATCCGTACGTGTTAGCCTTTGGTATTTTTGAAAATGATCATTCATGGCTATTTTCGACAAAAATGGGGGTTGTGTGGCCATTGATCATCGACTAGAGGCTCATACACCTCACCCCACATATGTTTCCTTGCCATAGATCACATTCTTGGATTTCTAGTGGAGACCATTTCTTGGTCAAAAATCCGTAGGTGTTAGCCTTCGGTATTATTGAAAATGGTCATTCATGGCTATTTTCGACAAAAATGGGGGTTGTGTGGCCATTGATCATCGACCAGACGCTCATACACCTCACCCCACATATGTTTCCTTGGCATAGATCACATTCTTGGATTTCTGGTGGAGACCATTTCTTGGTCTAAAATCCGTAGGTGTTAGCCTCTAGTATTATTGAAAATGGTCGCTCATGGCTATTTTCAAGGTCGCTCATGGCTATTTTCATAAAAAATGGCTCTTGTGTGGCCATTTATCATCGACTAGAGGCTCATACACCTCACCCCACATATGTTTCCTTGCCATAGATTACATTCTTGGATTTCTGGTGGAGACCATTTCTTGGTTAAAAACTCGTACGTGTTAGCCTTCGGTATTATCGAAAATGGTCATTCATGGCTATTTTCGGCAAAATGGGGGTTGTGTGGCCATTGATCGTCGACCAGAGGCTCATACACCTCACCCCACATATGTTTCCTTGCCATAGATCATATTCTTGGATTTCTGGTGGAGACCATTTCTTGGTCAAAAATCCGTAGGTGTTAGCCTTCGGTATTATTGTAAATGGTCATTCATGGCTATTTTCGACAAAAATGGGGGTTGTGTGGCCATTGATCATCGACCAGAGGCTCATACACCTCACTACACATATGTTTCCTTGCCATAGATCACATTCTTGGATTTATGGTGGAGACCATTTCTTGGTCAAAAATCCGTAGGTGTTAGCCTTCAATGTCATTGAAAATGGTCGTTCATGGCTATTTTCGACAAAAATTAGGGTTGTGTGGCCATTGATCGTCGACCAGAGGCTCATACACCTCACCCCACATATGTTTCCTTGCCATAGATCACATTCTTGGATTTCTGGTGGAGACCATTTCTTGGTCAAAAATCCGTAGGTGTTAGCCTTCGGTATTATTGAAAATGGTCGTTCATGGCTATTTTCGACAAAAATGGGGGTTGTGTGGCCATTGATCATCGACCAGACGCTCATACACCTCACCCCACATATGTTTCCTTGCCATAGATCACATTCTTGGATTTCTGGTGGAGACCATTTCTTGGTTAAAAACTCGTACGTGTTAGCCTTCGGTATTATTGAAAATGGTCATTCATGGCTATTTTCGGCAAAATGGGGGTTGTGTGGCCATTGATCATCGACCAGAGGCTCGTACACCTCACCCCACATATGTTTCCTTGCCATAGATCACATTCTTGGATTTCTGGTGGAGACCATTTCTTGGTTTAAAATCCGTACGTGTTAGCCTTTGGTATTTTTGAAAATGGTCATTCATGGCTATTTTCGACAAAAATGGGGGTTGTGTGGCCATTGATCATCGACTAGAGGCTCATACACCTCACCCCACATATGTTTCCTTGCCATAGATCACATTCTTGGATTTCTGGTGGAGACCATTTCTTGGTAAAAAATCCGTAGGTGTTAGCCTTCGGTATTATTGAAAATGGTCGTTCATGGCTATTTTCGACAAAAATGGGGGTTGTGTGGCCATTGATCATCGACCAGATGCTCATACACCTCACCCCACATATGTTTCCTTGCCATAGATCACATTCTTGGATTTCTGGTGGAGACCATTTCTTGGTCTAAAATCCGTAGGTGTTAGCCTCTAGTATTATTGAAAATGGTCGCTCATGGCTATTTTCAAGGTCGCTCATGGCTATTTTCATAAAAAATGGCTCTTGTGTGGCCATTTATCATCGACTAGAGGCTCATAAACCTCACCCCACATATGTTTCCTTGCCATAGATTACATTCTTGGATTTCTGGTGGAGACCATTTCTTGGTTAAAAACTCGTACGTGTTAGCCTTCGGTATTATTGAAAATGGTCATTCATGGCTATTTTCGGCAAAATGGGGGTTGTGTGGCCATTGATCGTCGACCAGAGGCTCATACACCTCACCCCACATATGTTTCCTTGCCATAGATCATATTCTTGGATTTCTGGTGGAGACCATTTCTTGGTCAAAAATCCGTAGGTGTTAGCCTTCGGTATTATTGTAAATGGTCATTCATGGCTATTTTCGACAAAAATGGGGGTTGTGTGGCCATTGATCATCGACCAGAGGCTCATACACCTCACTACACATATGTTTCCTTGCCATAGATCACATTCTTGGATTTATGGTGGAGACCATTTCTTGGTCAAAAATCCGTAGGTGTTAGCCTTCAATGTCATTGAAAATGGTCGTTCATGGCTATTTTCGACAAAAATTAGGGTTGTGTGGCCATTGATCGTCGACCAGAGGCTCATACACCTCACCCCACATATGTTTCCTTGCCATAGATCACATTCTTGGATTTCTGGTGGAGACCATTTCTTGGTCAAAAATCCGTAGGTGTTAGCCTTCGGTATTATTGAAAATGGTCGTTCATGGCTATTTTCGACAAAAATGGGGGTTGTGTGGCCATTGATCATCGACCAGACGCTCATACACCTCACCCCACATATGTTTCCTTGCCATAGATCACATTCTTGGATTTCTGGTGGAGACCATTTCTTGGTTAAAAA
The DNA here is from genome assembly GCF_902167145.1 of Zea mays. Taxonomy (NCBI): domain Eukaryota; kingdom Viridiplantae; phylum Streptophyta; class Magnoliopsida; order Poales; family Poaceae; genus Zea; species Zea mays. The sequence goes on along the minus strand of NW_023366966.1, from coordinate 59,738 downwards.
CTCGTACGTGTTAGCCTTCGGTATTATTGAAAATGGTCATTCATGGCTATTTTCGGCAAAATGGGGGTTGTGTGGCCATTGATCATCGACCAGAGGCTCGTACACCTCACCCCACATATGTTTCCTTGCCATAGATCACATTCTTGGATTTCTGGTGGAGACCATTTCTTGGTTAAAAATCCGTACGTGTTAGCCTTTGGTATTTTTGAAAATGGTCATTCATGGCTATTTTCGACAAAAATGGGGGTTGTGTGGCCATTGATCATCGACTAGAGGCTCATACACCTCACCCCACATATGTTTCCTTGCCATAGATCACATTCTTGGATTTCTGGTGGAGACCATTTCTTGGTAAACAATCCGTAGGTGTTAGCCTTCGGTATTATTGAAAATGGTCGTTCATGGCTATTTTCGACAAAAATGGGGGTTGTGTGGCCATTGATCATCGACCAGACGCTCATACACCTCACCCCACATATGTTTCCTTGCCATAGATCACATTCTTGGATTTCTGGTGGAGACCATTTCTTGGTCTAAAATCCGTAGGTGTTAGCCTCTAGTATTATTGAAAATGGTCGCTCATGGCTATTTTCAAGGTCGCTCATGGCTATTTTCATAAAAAATGGGGGTTGTGTGGCCATTTATCATCGACTAGAGGCTCTAAAACCTCACCCCACATATGTTTCATTGCCATAGATTACATTCTTGGATTTCTGGTGGAAACCATTTCTTGGTTAAAAACTCGTACGTGTTAGCCTTCGGTATTATTGAAAATGGTCATTCATGGCTATTTTCGGCAAAATGGGGGTTGTGTGGCCATTGATCGTCGACCAGAGGCTCATACACCTCACCCCACATATGTTTCCTTGTCGTAGATCACATTCTTGGATTTCTGGTGGAGACCATTTCTTGGTCAAAAATCAGTAGGTGTTAGCCTTCGATATTATTGAAAATGGTCGTTCATGGCTATTTTCGACAAAAATGGAGGTTGTGTGGCCATTGATCATCGACCAGAGGCTCATACACCTCACCCCACATATGTTTCCTTGCCATAGATCACATTCTTGGATTTCTGGTGGAGACCATTTCTTGGTCAAAAATCCGTAGGTGTTAGCCTTCGGTATTATTGAAAATGGTCGTTCATGGCTATTTTCGACAAAAATGGGGGTTGTGTGGCCATTGATCATCGACCAGACGCTCATACACCTCACCCCACATATGTTTCCTTGCCATAGATCACATTCTTGGATTTCTGGTGGAGACCATTTCTTGGTCTAAAATCCGTAGGTGTTAGCCTCTAGTATTATTGAAAATGGTCGCTCATGGCTATTTTCAAGGTCGCTCATGGCTATTTTCATAAAAAATGGGGGTTGTGTGGCCATTTATCATTGACTAGAGGCTCATAAACCTCACCCCACATATGTTTCCTTGCCATAGATTACATTCTTGGATTTCTGGTGGAAACCATTTCTTGGTTAAAAACTCGTACGTGTTAGCCTTCGGTATTATTGAAAATGGTCATTCATGGCTATTTTCGGCAAAATGGGGGTCGTGTGGCCATTGATCGTCGACCAGAGGCTCATACACCTCACCCCACATATGTTTCCTTGTCGTAGATCACATTCTTGGATTTCTGGTGGAGACCATTTCTTGGTCAAAAATCCGTAGGTGTTAGCCTTCGATATTATTGAAAATGGTCATTCATGGCTATTTTCGGCAAAATGGGGGTTGTGTGGCCATTGATCATCGACAAGAGGCTCATACACCTCACCCCACATATGTTTCCTTGTCGTAGATCACATTCTTGGATTTCTGGTGGAGACCATTTCTTGGTCAAAAATCCGTAGGTGTTAGCCTTCGATATTATTGAAAATGGTCGTTCATGGCTATTTTCGACAAAAATGGGGGTTGTGTGGCCATTGATCATCGACCAGAGGCTCATACACCTCACCCCACATATGTTTCCTTGCCATAGATCACATTCTTGGATTTCTGGTGGAGACCATTTCTTGGTCAAAAATCCGTAGGTGTTAGCCTTCGGTATTATTGAAAATGGTCGTTCATGGCTATTTTCGACAAAAATGGGGGTTGTGTGGCCATTGATCATCGACCAGACGCTCATACACCTCACCCCACATATGTTTCCTTGCCATAGATCACATTCTTGGATTTCTGGTGGAGACCATTTCTTGGTCTAAAATCCGTAGGTGTTAGCCTCTAGTATTATTGAAAATGGTCGCTCATGGCTATTTTCAAGGTCGCTCATGGCTATTTTCATAAAAAATGGGGGTTGTGTGGCCATTGATCGTCGACCAGAGGCTCATACACCTCACCCCACATATGTTTCCTTGCCATAGATCACATTCTTGGATTTCTGCTGGAGACCATTTCTTGGTCAAAATTCCGTAGGTGTTAGCCTTCGGTATTATTGAAAATGGTCGTTCATGGCTATTTTCGACAAAAATGGGGGTTGTGTGGCCATTGATCATCGACCAGACGCTCATACACCTCACCCCACATATGTTTCCTTGCCATAGATCACATTCTTGGATTTCTGGTGGAGACCATTTCTTGGTCTAAAATCCGTAGGTGTTAGCCTCTAGTATTATTGAAAATGGTCGCTCATGGCTATTTTCAAGGTCGCTCATGGCTATTTTCATAAAAAATGGGGGTTGTGTGGCCATTTATCATCGACTAGAGGCTCATAAACCTCACCCCACATATGTTTCCTTGCCATAGATTACATTCTTGGATTTCTGGTGGAAACCATTTCTTGGTTAAAAACTCGTACGTGTTAGCCTTCGGTATTATTGAAAATGGTCATTCATGGCTATTTTCGGCAAAATGGGGGTTGTGTGGCCATTGATCGTCGACCAGAGGCTCATACACCTCACCCCACATATGTTTCCTTGTCGTAGATCACATTCTTGGATTTCGGGTGGAGACCATTTCTTGGTCAAAAATCCATAGGTGTTAGCCTTCGATATTATTGAAAATGGTCGTTCATGGCTATTTTCGACAAAAATGGGGGTTGTGTGGCCATTGATTATCGACCAGAGGCTCTTACACCTCACCCCACATATGTTTCCTTGCCATAGATCACATTCTTGGATTTCTGGTGGAGACCATTTCTTGGTCAAAAATCCGTAGGTGTTAGCCTTCGGTATTATTGTAAATGGTCATTCATGGCTATTTTCGACAAAAATGGGGGTTGTGTGGCCATTGATCATCGACCAGAGGCTCATACACCTCACCCCACATATGTTTCCTTGCCATAGATCACATTCTTGGATTTCTGGTGGAGACCATTTCTTGGTCAAAAATCCGTAGGTCTTAGCCTCTAATATTATTGAAAATGGTCGCTCATGGCTATTTTCAAGGTCGCTCATGGCTATTTTCATAAAAAATGGGGGTTGTGTGGCCATTTATCATCGACTAGAGGCTCATAAACCTCACCCCACATATGTTTCCTTGCCATAGATTACATTCTTGGATTTCTGGTGGAAACCATTTCTTGGTTAAAAACTCGTACGTGTTAGCCTTCGGTATTATTGAAAATGGTCATTCATGGCTATTTTCGGCAAAATGGGGGTTGTGTGGCCATTGATCGTCGACCAGAGGCTCATACACCTCACCCCACATATGTTTCCTTGTCGTAGATCACATTCTTGGATTTCTGGTGGAGACCATTTCTTGGTCAAAAATCCGTAGGTGTTAGCCTTCGATATTATTGAAAATGGTCATTCATGGCTATTTTCGGCAAAATGGGGGTTGTGTGGCCATTGATCGTCGACCAGAGGCTCATACACCTCACCCCACATATGTTTCCTTGTCGTAGATCACATTCTTGGATTTCTGGTGGAGACCATTTCTTGGTCAAAAATCCGTAGGTGTTAGCCTTCGATATTATTGAAAATGGTCGTTCATGGCTATTTTCGACAAAAATGGGGGTTGTGTGGCCATTGATCATCGACCAGAGGCTCATACACCTCACCCCACATATGTTTCCTTGCCATAGATCACATTCTTGGATTTCTGGTGGAGACCATTTCTTGGTCAAAAATACGTAGGTGTTAGCCTTCGGTATTATTGAAAATGGTCGTTCATTGCTATTTTCGACAAAAATGGGGGTTGTGTGGCCATTGATCATCGACCTAGATGCTCATACACCTCACCCCACATATGTTTCCTTGCCATAGATCACATTCTTGGATTTCTGGTGGAGACCATTTCTTGGTCTAAAATCCGTAGGTGTTAGCCTCTAGTATTATTGAAAATGGTCGCTCATGGCTATTTTCAAGGTCGCTCATGGCTATTTTCATAAAAAATGGGGGTTGTGTGGCCATTGATCGTCGACCAGAGGCTCATACACCTCACCCCACATATGTTTCCTTGCCATAGATCACATTCTTGGATTTCTGCTGGAGACCATTTCTTGGTCAAAATTCCGTAGGTGTTAGCCTTCGGTATTATTGAAAATGGTCGTTCATGGCTATTTTCGACAAAAATGGGGGTTGTGTGGCCATTGATCATCGACCAGACGCTCATACACCTCACCCCACATATGTTTCCTTGCCATAGATCACATTCTTGGATTTCTGGTGGAGACCATTTCTTGGTCTAAAATCCGTAGGTGTTAGCCTCTAGTATTATTGAAAATGGTCGCTCATGGCTATTTTCAAGGTCGCTCATGGCTATTTTCATAAAAAATGGGGGTTGTGTGGCCATTTATCATCGACTAGAGGCTCATAAACCTCACCCCACATATGTTTCCTTGCCATAGATTACATTCTTGGATTTCTGGTGGAAAGCATTTCTTGGTTAAAAACTCGTACGTGTTAGCCTTCGGTATTATTGAAAATGGTCATTCATGGCTATTTTCGGCAAAATGGGGGTTGTGTGGCCATTGATCGTCGACCAGAGGCTCATACACCTCACCCCACATATGTTTCCTTGTCGTAGATCACATTCTTGGATTTCTGGTGGGGACCATTTCTTGGTCAAAAATCCATAAGTGTTAGCCTTCGATATTATTGAAAATGGTCGTTCATGGCTATTTTCGACAAAAATGGGGGTTGTGTGGCCATTGATTATCGACCAGAGGCTCATACACCTCACCCCACATATGTTTCCTTGCCATAGATCACATTCTTGGATTTCTGGTGGAGACCATTTCTTGGTCAAAAATCCGTAGGTGTTAGCCTTCGGTATTATTGTAAATGGTCATTCATGGCTATTTTCGACAAAAATTGGGGTTGTGTGGCCATTGATCATCGACCAGAGGCTCATACACCTCACCCCACATATGTTTCCTTGCCATAGATCACATTCTTGGATTTCTGGTGGAGACCATTTCTTGGTAAAAAATCCGTAGGTCTTAGCCTCTAATATTATTGAAAATGGTCGCTCATGGCTATTTTCAAGGTCGCTCATGGCTATTTTCATAAAAAATGGGGGTTGTGTGGCCATTTATCATCGACTAGAGGCTCATAAACCTCACCCCACATATGTTTCCTTGCCATAGATTACATTCTTGGATTTCTGGTGGAAACCATTTCTTGGTTAAAAACTCGTACGTGTTAGCCTTCGGTATTATTGAAAATGGTCATTCATGGCTATTTTCGGCAAAATGGGGGTTGTGTGGCCATTGATCGTCGACCAGAGGCTCATACACCTCACCCCACATATGTTTCCTTGTCGTAGATCACATTCTTGGATTTCTGGTGGAGACCATTTCTTGGTCAAAAATCCGTAGGTGTTAGCCTTCGATATTATTGAAAATGGTCATTCATGGCTATTTTCGGCAAAATGGGGGTTGTGTGGCCATTGATCGTCGACCAGAGGCTCATACACCTCACCCCACATATGTTTCCTTGTCGTAGATCACATTCTTGGATTTCTGGTGGAGACCATTTCTTGGTCAAAAATCCGTAGGTGTTAGCCTTCGATATTATTGAAAATGGTCGTTCATGGCTATTTTCGACAAAAATGGGGGTTGTGTGGCCATTGATCATCGACCAGAGGCTCATACACCTCACCCCACATATGTTTCCTTGCCATAGATCACATTCTTGGATTTCTGGTGGAGACCATTTCTTGGTCAAAAATCCGTAGGTGTTAGCCTTCGGTATTATTGAAAATGGTCGTTCATGGCTATTTTCGACAAAAATGGGGGTTGTGTGGCCATTGATCATCGACCAGACGCTCATACACCTCACCCCACATATGTTTCCTTGCCATAGATCACATTCTTGGATTTCTGGTGGAGACCATTTCTTGGTCTAAAATCCGTAGGTGTTAGCCTCTAGTATTATTGAAAATGGTCGCTCATGGCTATTTTCAAGGTCGCTCATGGCTATTTTCAGTAAAAAATGGGGGTTGTGTGGCCATTGATCGTCGACCAGAGGCTCATACACCTCACCCCACATATGTTTCCTTGCCATAGATCACATTCTTGGATTTCTGCTGGAGACCATTTCTTGGTCAAAATTCCGTAGGTGTTAGCCTTCGGTATTATTGAAAATGGTCGTTCATGGCTATTTTCGACAAAAATGGGGGTTGTGTGGCCATTGATCATCGACCAGACGCTCATACACCTCACCCCACATATGTTTCCTTGCCATAGATCACATTCTTGGATTTCTGGTGGAGACCATTTCTTGGTCTAAAATCCGTAGGTGTTAGCCTCTAGTATTATTGAAAATGGTCGCTCATGGCTATTTTCAAGGTCGCTCATGGCTATTTTCATAAAAAATGGGGGTTGTGTGGCCATTTATCATCGACTAGAGGCTCATAAACCTCACCCCAGATATGTTTCCTTGCCATAGATTACATTCTTGGATTTCTGGTGGAAACCATTTCTTGGTTAAAAACTCGTACGTGTTAGCCTTCGGTATTATTGAAAATGGTCATTCATGGCTATTTTCGGCAAAATGGGGGTTGTGTGGCCATTGATCGTCGACCAGAGGCTCATACACCTCACCCCACATATGTTTCCTTGTCGTAGATCACATTCTTGGATTTCTGGTGGAGACCATTTCTTGGTCAAAAATCCATAGGTGTTAGCCTTCGATATTATTGAAAATGGTCGTTCATGGCTATTTTCGACAAAAATGGGGGTTGTGTGGCCATTGATTATCGACCAGAGGCTCATACACCTCACCCCACATGTTTCCTTGCCATAGATCACATTCTTGGATTTCTGGTGGAGACCATTTCTTGGTCAAAAATCCGTAGGTGTTAGCCTTCGGTATTATTGTAAATGGTCATTCATGGCTATTTTCGACAAAAATGGGGGTTGTGTGGCCATTGATCATCGACCAGAGGCTCATACACCTCACCCCACATATGTTTCCTTGCCATAGATCACATTCTTGGATTTCTGGTGGAGACCATTTCTTGGTCAAAAATCCGTAGGTCTTAGCCTCTAATATTATTGAAAATGGTCGCTCATGGCTATTTTCAAGGTCGCTCATGGCTATTTTCATAAAAAATGGGGGTTGTGTGGCCATTTATCATCGACTAGAGGCTCATAAACCTCACCCCACATATGTTTCCTTGCCATAGATTACATTCTTGGATTTCTGGTGGAAACCATTTCTTGGTTAAAAACTCGTACGTGTTAGCCTTCGGTATTATTGAAAATGGTCATTCATGGCTATTTTCGGCAAAATGGGGGTTGTGTGGCCATTGATCGTCGACCAGAGGCTCATACACCTCACCCCACATATGTTTCCTTGTCGTAGATCACATTCTTGGATTTCTGGTGGAGACCATTTCTTGGTCAAAAATCCGTAGGTGTTAGCCTTCGATATTATTGAAAATGGTCGTTCATGGCTATTTTCGACAAAAATGGGGGTTGTGTGGCCATTGATCATCGACCAGAGGCTCATACACCTCACCCCACATATGTTTCCTTGCCATAGATCACATTCTTGGATTTCTGGTGGAGACCATTTCTTGGTCAAAAATCCGTAGGTGTTAGCCTTCGGTATTATTGTAAATGGTCATTCATGGCTATTTTCGACAAAAATGGGGGTTGTGTGGCCATTGATCATCGACCAGAGGCTCATACACCTCACCCCACATATGTTTCCTTGCCATAGATCACATTCTTGGATTTCTGGTGGAGACCATTTCTTGGTCAAAAATCCGTAGGTCTTAGCCTCTAATATTATTGAAAATGGTCGCTCATGGCTATTTTCATAAAAAAATGGGGGTTGTGTGGCCATTTATCATCGACTAGAGGCTCATAAATCTCACCCCACATATGTTTCCTTGCCATAGATCACATTCTTGTATTTTTGGTGGAGACCATTTCTTGGTCAAAAACTCGTACGTGTTAGCCTTCGGTATTATTGAAAATGGTCGTTCATGGCTATTTTCGGCAAAATGGGGGTTCTGTGGCCATTGATCATCGACCAGAGGCTCGTACACCTCACCCCACATATGTTTCCTTGCCATAGATCACATTCTTGGATTTCTGGTGGAGACCATTTCTTGGGCAAAAATCCGAATGTGTTAGCCTTTGGTATTTTTGAAAATGGTCATTCATGGCTATTTTCGACAAAAATGGGGGTTGTGTGGCCATTGATCTTCGACCAGAGGCTCATACACCTCACTACACATATGTTTCCATGCCATAGATCACATTCTTGGATTTATGGTGGAGACCATTTCTTGGTCAAAAATCCGTAGGTGTTAGCCTTCAGTGTCATTGAAAATGGTCGTTCATGGCTATTTTTGACAAAAATTAGGGTTGTGTGGCCATTGATCGTCGACCAGAGGCTCATACACCTCACCCCACATATGTTTCTTTGCCATAAATCACATTCTTGGATTATTGGTGGAGACCATTTCTTGGTCAAAAATCCATAGGTGTTAGCCTTCGGTATTATTGAAAATGGTCGTTCATGGCTATTTTCGACAAAAATGGGGGTTGTGTGTCCATTGATCATCGACCAGACGCTCATACACCTCACCCCACATATGTTTCCTTGCCATAGATCACATTCTTGGATTTCTGGTGGAGACCATTTCTTGGTCTAAAATCCGTAGGTGTTAGCCTCTAGTATCATTGAAAATGGTCGCTCATGGCTATTTTCAAGGTCGCACATGGCTATTTTCATAAAAAATGGGGGTTGTGTGGCCATTTATCATCGACTAGAGGCTCATAAACCTCACCCCACATATGTTTCCTTGCCATAGATTACATTCTTGGATTTCTGGTGGAAGCCATTTCTTGGTTAAAAACTCGTACGTGTTAGCCTTCGGTATTATTGAAAATGGTCATTCATGGCTATTTTCGGCAAAATGGGGGTTGTGTGGCCATTGATCGTCGACCAGAGGCTCATACACCTCACCCCACATATGTTTCCTTGTCGTAGATCACATTCTTGGATTTCTGGTGGAGACCATTTCTTGGTCTAAAATCCGTAGGTGTTAGCCTCTAGTATTATTGAAAATGGTCGCTCATGGCTATTTTCAAGGTCGCTCATGGCTATTTTCATAAAAAATGGGGGTTGTGTGGCCATTTATCATCGACTAGAGGCTCATAAACCTCACCCCACATATGTTTCCTTGCCATAGATTACATTCTTGGATTTTTGGTGGAAGCCATTTCTTGGTTAAAAACTCGTACGTGTTAGCCTTCGGTATTATTGAAAATGGTCATTCATGGCTATTTTCGGCAAAATGGGGGTTGTGTGGCCATTGATCGTCGACCAGAGGCTCATACACCTCACCCCACAAATGTTTCCTTGTCGTAGATCACATTCTTGGATTTCTGGTGGAGACCATTTCTTGGTCAAAAATCCGTAGGTGTTAGCCTTCGATATTATTGAAAATGGTCGTTCATGGCTATTTTCGACAAAAATGGGGGTTGTGTGGCCATTGATCATCGACCAGAGGCTCATACACCTCACCCCACATATGTTTCCTTGCCATAGATCACATTCTTGGATTTCTGGTGGAGACCATTTCTTGGTCAAAAATCCGTAGGTGTTAGCCTTCGGTATTATTGTAAATGGTCATTCATGGCTATTTTCGACAAAAATGGGGGTTGTGTGGCCATTGATCATCGACCATAGGCTCATACACCTCACCCCACATATGTTTCCTTGCCATAGATCACATTCTTGGATTTCTGGTGGAGACCATTTCTTGGTCAAAAATCCGTAGGTCTTAGCCTCTAATATTATTGAAAATGGTCGCTCATGGCTATTTTCATAAAAAAATGGGGGTTGTGTGGCCATTTATCATCGACTAGAGGCTCATAAATCTCACCCCACATATGTTTCCTTGCCATAGATCACATTCTTGGATTTTTGGTGGAGACCATTTCTTGGTCAAAAACTCGTACGTGTTAGCCTTCGGTATTATTGAAAATGGTCGTTCATGGCTATTTTCGGCAAAATGGGGGTTGTGTGGCCATTGATCATCGACCAGAGGCTCGTACACCTCACCCCACATATGTTTCCTTGCCATAGATTACATTCTTGGATTTCTGGTGGAAACCATTTCTTGGTTAAAAACTCGTACGTGTTAGCCTTCGGTATTATTGAAAATGGTCATTCATGGCTATTTTCGGCAAAATGGGGGTTGTGTGGCCATTGATCGTCGACCAGAGGCTCATACACCTCACCCCACATATGTTTCCTTGTCGTAGATCACATTCTTGGATTTCTGGTGGAGACCATTTCTTGGTCAAAAATCCGTAGGTGTTAGCCTTCGATATTATTGATAATGGTCGTTCATGGCCATTTTCGACAAAAATGGGGGTTGTGTGGCCATTGATCATCGACCAGAGGCTCATACACCTCACCCCACATATGTTTCCTTGCCATAGATCACATTCTTGGATTTCTGGTGGAGACCATTTCTTGGTCAAAAATCCGTAGGTGTTAGCCTTCGGTATTATTGTAAATGGTCATTCATGGCTATTTTCGACAACAATGTGGGTTGTGTGGCCATTGATCATCGACCAGAAGCTCATACACCTCACCCCACATATGTTTCCTTGCCATAGATCACATTCTTAGATTTCTGGTGGAGACCATTTCTTGGTCAAAAATCCGTAGGTCTTAGCCTCTAATATTATTGAAAATGGTCGCTCATGGCTATTTTCATAAAAAATGGGGGTTGTGTGGCCATTTATCATCGACTAGAGGCTCATAAATCTCACCCCTCATATGTTTCCTTGCCATAGATCACATTCTTGGATTTTTGGTGGAGACCATTTCTTGGTCAAAAACTTGTACGTGTTAGCCTTCGGTATTATTGAAAATGGTCATTCATGGCTATTTTCGGCAAAATGGGGGTTCTGTGGCCATTGATCATCGACCAGAGGCTCATACACCTCACCCCACATATGTTTCCTTGCCATAGATCACATTCTTGGATTTCTGGTGGAGACCATTTCTTGGGCAAAAATCCGAATGTGTTAGCCTTTGGTATTTTTGAAAATGGTCATTCATGGCTATTTTCGACAAAAATGGGGGTTGTGTGGCCATTGATCTTTGACCAGAGGCTCATACACCTCACTACACATATGTTTCCTTGCCATAGATCACATTCTTGGATTTATGGTGGAGACCATTTCTTGGTCAAAAATCCGTAGGTGTTAGCCTTCAGTGTCATTGAAAATGGTCGTTCATGGCTATTTTCGACAAAAAATTAGGGTTGTGTGGCCATTGATCGTCGACCAGAGGCTCATACACCTCACCCCACATATGTTTCCTTGCCATAGATCACATTCTTGGATTTCTGGTGGAGACCATTTCTTGGTCAAAAATCCGTAGGTGTTAGCCTTCGGTATTATTGTAAATGGTCATTCATGGCTATTTTCGACAAAAATGGGGGTTGTGTGGCCATTGATCATCGACCATAGGCTCATACACCTCACCCCACATATGTTTCCTTGCCATAGATCACATTCTTGGATTTCTGGTGGAGACCATTTCTTGGTCAAAAATCCGTAGGTCTTAGCCTCTAATATTATTGAAAATGGTCGCTCATGGCTATTTTCATAAAAAAAATGGGGGTTGTGTGGCCATTTATCATCGACTAGAGGCTCATAAATCTCACCCCACATATGTTTCCTTGCCATAGATCACATTCTTGGATTTTTGGTGGCGACCATTTCTTGGTCAAAAACTCGTACGTGTTAGCCTTCGGTATTATTGAAAATGGTCGTTCATGGCTATTTTCGGCAAAATGGGGGTTGTGTGGCCATTGATCATCGACCAGAGGCTCGTACACCTCACCCCACATATGTTTCCTTGCCATAGATTACATTCTTGGATTTCTGGTGGAAACCATTTCTTGGTTAAAAACTCGTACGTGTTAGCCTTCGGTATTATTGAAAATGGTCATTCATGGCTATTTTCGGCAAAATGGGGGTTGTGTGGCCATTGATCGTCGACCAGAGGCTCATACAACTCACTCCACATATGTTTCCTTGTCGTAGATCACATTCTTGGATTTCTGGTGGAGACCATTTCTTGGTCAAAAATCCGTAGGTGTTAGCCTTCGATATTATTGAAAATGGTCGTTCATGGCCATTTTCGACAAAAATGGGGGTTGTGTGGCCATTGATCATCGACCAGAGGCTCATACACCTCACCCCACATATGTTTCCTTGCCATAGATCACATTCTTGGATTTCTGGTGGAGGACCATTTCTTGGTCAAAAATCCGTAGGTGTTAGCCTTCGGTATTATTGTAAATGGTCATTCATGGCTATTTTCGACAACAATGTGGGTTGTGTGGCCATTGATCATCGACCAGAGGCTCATACACCTCACCCCACATATGTTTCCTTGCCATAGATCACATTCTTAGATTTCTGGTGGAGACCATTTCTTGGTCAAAAATCCGTAGGTCTTAGCCTCTAATATTATTGAAAATGGTCGCTCATGGCTATTTTCATAAAAAATGGGGGTTGTGTGGCCATTTATCATCGACTAGAGGCTCATAAATCTCACCCCTCATATGTTTCCTTGCCATAGATCACATTCTTGGATTTTTGGTGGAGGCCATTTCTTGGTCAAAAACTCGTACGTGTTAGCCTTCGGTATTATTGAAAATGGTCATTCATGGCTATTTTCGGCAAAATGGGGGTTCTGTGGCCATTGATCATCGACCAGAGGCTCGTACACCTCACCCCACATATGTTTCCTTGCCATAGATCACATTCTTGGATTTCTGGTGGAGACCATTTCTTGGGCAAAAATCCGAATGTGTTAGCCTTTGGTATTTTTGAAAATGGTCATTCATGGCTATTTTCGACAAAAATGGGGGTTGTGTGGCCATTGATCTTCGACCAGAGGCTCATACACCTCACTACACATATGTTTCCTTGCCATAGATCACATTCTTAGATTTATGGTGGAGACCATTTCTTGGTCAAAAATCCGTAGGTGTTAGCCTTCAGTGTCATTGAAAATGGTCGTTCATGGATATTTTCGACAAAAAATTAGGGTTGTGTGGCCATTGATCGTCGACCAGAGGCTCATACACCTCACCCCACATATGTTTCCTTGCCATAGATCACATTCTTGGATTTCTGGTGGAGATCATTTCTTGGTCAAAAATCCGTAGGTGTTAGCCTTCGGTATTATTGAAAATGGTCGTTCATGGCTATTTTCGACAAAAATGGGGGTTGTGTGGCCATTGATCATCGACCAGACGCTCATACACCTCACCCCACATATGTTTCCTTGCCATAGATCACATTCTTGGATTTCTAGTGGAGACCATTTCTTGGTCTAAAATCCGTAGGTGTTAGCCTCTAGTATTATTGAAAATGGTCGCTCATGGCTATTTTCAAGGTCGCTCATGGCTATTTTCATAAAAAATGGGGGTTGTGTGGCCATTTATCATCGACTAGAGGCTCATAAACCTCACCCCACATATGTTTCCTTGCCATAGATCACATTCTTGGATTTCTGGTGGAGACCATTTCTTGCTTAAAAACTCGTACGTGTTAGCCTTCGGTATTATTGAAAATGGTCGTTCATGGCTATTTTCGGCAAAATGGGGGTTGTGTGGCCATTGATCATCGACCAGAGGCTCGTACACCTCACCCCACATATGTTTCCTTGCCATAGATCACATTATTGGATTTCTGGTGGAGACCATTTCTTGGTCAAAAATCCGTACGTGTTAGCCTTTGGTATTTTTGAAAATGGTCATTCATGGCTATTTTCGACAAAAATGGGGGTTGTGTGGCCATTGATCTTCGACCAGAGGCTCATACACCTCACTACACATATGTTTCCTTGCCATAGATCACATTCTTGGATTTATGGTGGAGACCATTTCTTGGTCAAAAATCCGTAGGTGTTAGCCTTCAGTGTCATTGAAAATGGTCGTTCATGGCTATTTTCGATAAAAATTAGGGTTGTGTGGCCATTGATCGTCGACCAGAGGCTCATACACCTCACCCCACATATGTTTCCTTGCCATAGATCACATTCTTGGATTTCTGGTGGAGACCATTTCTTGGTCAAAAATCCGTAGGTGTTAGCCTTCGGTATTATTGTAAATGGTCATTCATGGCTATTTTCGACAAAAATGGGGGTTGTGTGGCCATTGATCATCGACCAGACGCTCATACACCTCACCCCACATATGTTTCCTTGCCATAGATCACATTCTTGGATTTCTGGTGGAGACCATTTCTTGGTCAAAAACTCGTACGTGTTAGCCTTCGGTATTATTGAAAATGGTCGTTCATGGCTATTTTCGGCAAAATGGGGGTTCTGTGGCCATTGATCATCGACCAGAGGCTCGTACACCTCACCCCACATATGTTTCCTTTCCATAGATCACATTTTTGGATTTCTGGTGGAGACCATTTCTTGGTCAAAAATCCGTAGGTGTTAGCCTTCGGTATTATTGTAAATGGTCATTCATGGCTATTTTCGACAAAAATGGGGGTTGTGTGGCCATTGATCATCGACCAGACGCTCATACACCTCACCCCACATATGTTTCCTTGCCATAGATCACATTCTTGGATTTCTGGTGGAGACCATTTCTTGGTCAAAAATCCGTAGGTGTTAGCCTTCGTTATTATTGAAAATGGTCGTTCATGGCTATTTTCGACAAAAATGGGGGTTGTGTGGCCATTGATCATCGACCAGAGGCTCATACACCTCACCCCACATATGTTTCCTTGCCATAGATCACATTCTTGGATTTCTGGTGGAGACCATTTCTTGGTCAAAAATCCGTAGGTGTTAGCCTTCGGTATTATTGAAAATGGTCGTTCATGGCTATTTTCGACAAAAATGGGGGTTGTGTGGCCATTGATCATCGACCAGACGCTCATACACCTCACCCCACATATGTTTCCTTGCCATAGATCACATTCTTGGATTTCTGGTGGAGACCATTTCTTGGTCTAAAATCCATAGGTGTTAGCCTCTAGTATTATTGAAAATGGTCGCTCATGGCTATTTTCAAGGTCGCTCATGGCTATTTTCATAAAAAATGGGGGTTGTGTGGCCATTTATCATCGACTAGAGGCTCATAAACCTCGCCCCACATATGTTTCCTTGCCATAGATCACATTCTTGGATTTCTGGTGGAGATCATTTCTTGGTTAAAAACTCGTACGTGTTAGCCTTCGGTATTATTGAAAATGGTCGTTCATGGCTATTTTCGGCAAAATGGGGGTTGTGTGGCCATTCATTATCGACCAGAGGCTCGTACACCTCACCCCACATATGTTTCCTTGCCATAGATCACATTATTGGATTTCTGGTGGAGACCATTTCTTGGTCAAAAATCCGTACGTGTTAGCCTTTGGTATTTTTGAAAATGGTCATTCATTGGCTATTTTCGACAAAAATGGGGGTTGTGTGGCCATTGATCTTCGACCAGAGGCTCATACACCTCACTACACATATGTTTCCTTGCCATAGATCACATTCTTGGATTTATGGTGGAGACCATTTCTTGGTCAAAAATCCGTAGGTGTTAGCCTTCAGTGTCATTGAAAATGGTCGTTCATGGCTATTTTCGATAAAAATTAGGGTTGTGTGGCCATTGATCGTCGACCAGAGGCTCATACACCTCACCCCACATATGTTTCCTTGCCATAGATCACATTCTTGGATTTCTGGTGGAGACCATTTCTTGGTCAAAAATCCGTAGGTGTTAGCCTTCGGTATTATTGTAAATGGTCATTCATGGCTATTTTCGACAAAAATGGGGGTTGTGTGGCCATTGATCATCGACCAGACGCTCATACACCTCACCCCACATATGTTTCCTTGCCATAGATCACATTCTTGGATTTCTGGTGGAGACCATTTCTTGGTCAAAAACTCGTACGTGTTAGCCTTCGGTATTATTGAAAATGGTCGTTCATGGCTATTTTCGGCAAAATGGGGGTTCTGTGGCCATTGATCATCGACCAGAGGCTCGTACACCTCACCCCACATATGTTTCCTTTCCATAGATCACATTTTTGGATTTCTAGGTGGAGACCATTTCTTGGTCAAAAATCCGTAGGTGTTAGCCTTCAGTATTATTGTAAATGGTCATTCATGGCTATTTTCGACAAAAATGGGGGTTGTGTGGCCATTGATCATCGACCAGACGCTCATACACCTCACCCCACATATGTTTCCTTGCCATAGATCACATTCTTGGATTTCTGGTGGAGACCATTTCTTGGTCAAAAATCCGTAGGTGTTAGCCTTCGTTATTATTGAAAATGGTCGTTCATGGCTATTTTCGACAAAAATGGGGGTTGTGTGGCCATTGATCATCGACCAGAGGCTCATACACCTCACCCCACATATGTTTCCTTGCCATAGATCACATTCTTGGATTTCTGGTGGAGACCATTTCTTGGTCAAAAATCCGTAGGTGTTAGCCTTCGGTATTATTGAAAATGGCTCGTTCATGGCTATTTTCGACAAAAATGGGGGTTGTGTGGCCATTGATCATCGACCAGACGCTCATACACCTCACCCCACATATGTTTCCTTGCCATAGATCACATTCTTGGATTTCTGGTGGAGACCATTTCTTGGTCTAAAATCCATAGGTGTTAGCCTCTAGTATTATTGAAAATGGTCGCTCATGGCTATTTTCAAGGTCGCTCATGGCTATTTTCATAAAAAATGGGGGTTGTGTGGCCATTTATCATCGACTAGAGGCTCATAAACCTCGCCCCACATATGTTTCCTTGCCATAGATCACATTCTTGGATTTCTGGTGGAGATCATTTCTTGGTTAAAAACTCGTACGTGTTAGCCTTCGGTATTATTGAAAATGGTCGTTCATGGCTATTTTCGGCAAAATGGGGGTTGTGTGGCCATTCATTATCGACCAGAGGCTCGTACACCTCACCCCACATATGTTTCCTTTCCATAGATCACATTCTTGGATTTCTAGGTGGAGACCATTTCTTGGTCAAAAATCCGTACGTGTTAGCCTTTGGTATTTTTGAAAATGGTCATTCATGGCTATTTTCGACAAAAATGGGGGTTGTGTGGCCATTGATCTTCGACCAGAGGCTCATACACCTCACTACACATATGTTTCCTTGCCATAGATCACATTCTTGGATTTATGGTGGAGACCATTTCTTGGTCAAAAATCCGTAGGTGTTAGCCTTCAGTGTCATTGAAAATGGTCGTTCATGGATATTTTCGACAAAAAATTAGGGTTGTGTGGCCATTGATCGTCAACCAGAGGCTCATACACCTCACCCCACATATGTTTCCTTGCCATAGATCACATTCTTGGATTTCTGGTGGAGATCATTTCTTGGTCAAAAATCCGTAGGTGTTAGCCTTCGGTATTATTGAAAATGGTCGTTCATGGCTATTTTCGACAAAAATGGGGGTTGTGTGGCCATTGATCATCGACCAGACGCTCATACACCTCACCCCACATATGTTTCCTTGCCATAGATCACATTCTTGGATTTCTAGTGGAGACCATTTCTTGGTCTAAAATCCGTAGGTGTTAGCCTCTAGTATTATTGAAAATGGTCGCTCATGGCTATTTTCAAGGTCGCTCATGGCTATTTTCATAAAAAATGGGGGTTGTGTGGCCATTTATCATCGACTAGAGGCTCATAAACCTCACCCCACATATGTTTCCTTGCCATAGATCACATTCTTGGATTTCTGGTGGAGACCATTTCTTGGTTAAAAACTCGTACGTGTTAGCCTTCGGTATTATTGAAAATGGTCGTTCATGGCTATTTTCGGCAAAATGGGGGTTGTGTGGCCATTGATCATCGACCAGAGGCTCGTACACCTCACCCCACATATGTTTCCTTGCCATAGATCACATTATTGGATTTCTGGTGGAGACCATTTCTTGGTCAAAAATCCGTACGTGTTAGCCTTTGGTATTTTTGAAAATGGTCATTCATGGCTATTTTCGACAAAAATGAGGGGTTGTGTGGCCATTGATCTTCGACCAGAGGCTCATACACCTCACTACACATATGTTTCCTTGCCATAGATCACATTCTTGGATTTATGGTGGAGACCATTTCTTGGTCAAAAATCCGTAGGTGTTAGCCTTCAGTGTCATTGAAAATGGTCTTTCATGGCTATTTTCGATAAAAATTAGGGTTGTGTGGCCATTGATCGTCGACCAGAGGCTCATACACCTCACCCCACATATGTTTCCTTGCCATAGATCACATTCTTGGATTTCTGGTGGAGACCATTTCTTGGTCAAAAATCCGTAGGTGTTAGCCTTCGGTATTATTGTAAATGGTCATTCATGGCTATTTTCGACAAAAATGGGGGTTGTGTGGCCATTGATCATCGACCAGACGCTCATACACCTCACCCCACATATGTTTCCTTGCCATAGATCACATTCTTGGATTTCTGGTGGAGACCATTTCTTGGTCAAAAACTCGTACGTGTTAGCCTTCGGTATTATTGAAAATGGTCGTTCATGGCTATTTTCGGCAAAATGGGGGTTCTGTGGCCATTGATCATCGACCAGAGGCTCGTACACCTCACCCCACATATGTTTCCTTTCCATAGATCACATTTTTGGATTTCTGGTGGAGACCATTTCTTGGTCAAAAATCCGTAGGTGTTAGCCTTCGGTATTATTGTAAATGGTCATTCATGGCTATTTTCGACAAAAATGGGGGTTGTGTGGCCATTGATCATCGACCAGACGCTCATACACCTCACCCCACATATGTTTCCTTGCCATAGATCACATTCTTGGATTTCTGGTGGAGACCATTTCTTGGTCAAAAATCCGTAGGTGTTAGCCTTCGTTATTATTGAAAATGGTCGTTCATGGCTATTTTCGACAAAAATGGGGGTTGTGTGGCCATTGATCATCGACCAGAGGCTCATACACCTCACCCCACATATGTTTCCTTGCCATAGATCACATTCTTGGATTTCTGGTGGAGACCATTTCTTGGTCAAAAATCCGTAGGTGTTAGCCTTCGGTATTATTGAAAATGGTCGTTCATGGCTATTTTCGACAAAAATGGGGGTTGTGTGGCCATTGATCATCGACCATACGCTCATACACCTCACCCCACATATGTTTCCTTGCCATAGATCACATTCTTGGATTTCTGGTGGAGACCATTTCTTGGTCTAAAATCCATAGGTGTTAGCCTCTAGTATTATTGAAAATGGTCGCTCATTGCTATTTTCAAGGTCGCTCATGGCTATTTTCATAAAAAATGGGGGTTGTGTGGCCATTTATCATCGACTAGAGGCTCATAAACCTCGCCCCACATATGTTTCCTTGCCATAGATCACATTCTTGGATTTCTGGTGGAGACCATTTCTTGGTTAAAAACTCGTACGTGTTAGCCTTCGGTATTATTGAAAATGGTCGTTCATGGCTATTTTCGGCAAAATAGGGGGTTGTGTGGCCATTCATTATCGACCAGAGGCTCGTACACCTCACCCCACATATGTTTCCTTTCCATAGATCACATTCTTGGATTTCTGGTGGAGACCATTTCTTGGTCAAAAATCCGTACGTGTTAGCCTTTGGTATTTTTGAAAATGGTCATTCATGGCTATTTTCGACAAAAATGGGGGTTGTGTGGCCATTGATCTTCGACCAGAGGCTCATACACCTCACTACACATATGTTTCCTTGCCATAGATCACATTCTTGGATTTATGGTGGAGACCATTTCTTGGTCAAAAATCCGTAGGTGTTAGCCTTCAGTGTCATTGAAAATGGTCGTTCATGGCTATTTTCGACAAAAATTAGGGTTGTGTGGCCATTGATCGTCGACCAGAGGCTCATACACCTCACCCCACATATGTTTCCTTGCCATAGATCACATTCTTGGATTTCTGGTGGAGACCATTTCTTGGTCAAAAATCCGTAGGTGTTAGCCTTCGGTATTATTGAAAATGGTCGTTCATGGCTATTTTCGACAAAAATGGGGGTTGTGTGGCCATTGATCATCGACCAGACGCTCATACACCTCACCCCACATATGTTTCCTTGCCATAGATCACATTCTTGGATTTCTGGTGGAGACCATTTCTTGGTCTAAAATCCGTAGGTGTTATCCTCTAGTATTATTGAAAATGGTCGCTCATGGCTATTTTCAAGGTCGCTCATGGCTATTTTCATAAAAAATGGGGGTTGTGTGGCCATTTATCATCGACTAGAGGCTCATAAACCTCACCCCACAT
This sequence comes from Zea mays, assembly GCF_902167145.1. Lineage (NCBI taxonomy): Eukaryota > Viridiplantae > Streptophyta > Magnoliopsida > Poales > Poaceae > Zea > Zea mays. The sequence goes on along the minus strand of NW_023366966.1, from coordinate 39,057 downwards.
ATGTTTCCTTGCCATAGATTACATTCTTGGATTTCTGGTGGAAACCATTTCTTGGTTAAAAACTCGTACGTGTTAGCCTTCGGTATTATTGAAAATGGTCATTCATGGCTATTTTCGGCAAAATGGGGGTTGTGTGGCCATTGATCATCAACCAGAGGCTCGTACACCTCACCCCACATATGTTTCCTTGCCATAGATCACATTCTTGGATTTTTGGTGGAGACCATTTCTTGGTCAAAAACTCGTACGTGTTAGCCTTCGGTATTATTGAAAATGGTCGTTCATGGTATTTTCGGCAAAATGGGGGTTCTGTGGCCATTGATCATCGACCAAAGGCTCGTACACCTCACCCCACATATGTTTCCTTTCCATAGATCACATTCTTGGATTTCTGGTGGAGACCATTTCTTGGTCAAAAATCCGTAGGTGTTAGCCTTCGGTATTATTGTAAATGGTCATTCATGGCTATTTTCGACAAAAATGGGGGTTGTGTGGCCATTGATCATCGACCAGACGCTCATACACCTCACCCCACATATGTTTCCTTGCCATAGATCACATTCTTGGATTTCTAGTGGAGACCATTTCTTGGTCAAAAATCCGTAGGTGTTAGCCTTCGGTATTATTGAAAATGGTCGTTCATGGCTATTTTCGACAAAAATGGGGGTTGTGTGGCCATTGATCATCGACCAGAGGCTCATACACCTCACCCCACATATGTTTCCTTGCCATAGATCACATTCTTGGATTTCTGGTGGAGACCATTTCTTGGTCAAAAATCCGTAGGTGTTAGCCTTCGGTATTATTGAAAATGGTCGTTCATGGCTATTTTCGACAAAAATGGGGGTTGTGTGGCCATTGATCATCGACCAGACGCTCATACACCTCACCTCACATATGTTTCCTTGTCATAGATCACATTCTTGGATTTCTGGTGGAGACCATTTCTTGGTCTAAAATCCATAGGTGTTAGCCTCTAGTATTATTGAAAATGGTTGCTCATGGCTATTTTCAAGGTCGCTCATGGCTATTTTCATAAAAAATGGGGGTTGTGTGGCCATTTATCATCGACTAGAGGCTCATAAACCTCGCCCCACATATGTTTCCTTGCCATAGATCACATTCTTGGATTTCTGGTGGAGACCATTTCTTGGTTAAAAACTCGTACGTGTTAGCCTTCGGTATTATTGAAAATGGTCGTTCATGGCTATTTTCGGCAAAATGGGGGTTGTGTGACCATTCATTATCGACAAGAGGCTCGTACACCTCACCCCACATATGTTTCCTTGCCATAGATCACATTCTTGGATTTCTGGTGGAGACCATTTCTTGGTCAAAAATCCGTACGTGTTAGCCTTTGGTATTTTTGAAAATGGTCATTCATGGCTATTTTCGACAAAAATGGGGGTTGTGTGGCCATTGATCTTCGACCAGAGGCTCATACACCTCACTACACATATGTTTCCTTGCCATAGATCACATTCTTGGATTTATGGTGGAGACCATTTCTTGGTCAAAAATCCGTAGGTGTTAGCCTTCAGTGTCATTGAAAATGGTCGTTCATGGCTATTTTCGACAAAAATTAGGGTCGTGTGGCCATTGATCGTCGACCAGAGGCTCATACACCTCACCCCACATATGTTTCCTTGCCATAGATCACATTCTTGGATTTCTGGTGGAGACCATTTCTTGGTCAAAAATCCGTAGGTGTTAGCCTTCGGTATTATTGAAAATGGTCGTTCATGGCTATTTTCGACAAAAATGGGGGTTGTGTGGCCATTGATCATCGACCAGACGCTCATACACCTCACCCCACATATGTTTCCTTGCCATAGATCACATTCTTGGATTTCTGGTGGAGACCATTTCTTGTTCTAAAATCCGTAGGTGTTAGCCTCTAGTATTATTGAAAATGGTCGCTCATGGCTATTTTCAAGGTCGCTCATGGCTATTTTCTTAAAAAATGGGGGTTGTGTGGCCATTTATCATCGACTAGAGGCTCATAAACCTCACCCCACATATGTTTCCTTGCCATAGATTACATTCTTGGATTTCTGGTGGAAACCATTTCTTGGTTAAAAACTCGTACGTGTTAGCCTTCGGTATTATTGAAAATGGTCATTCATGGCTATTTTCGGCAAAATGGGGGTTGTGTGGCCATTGATCATCAACCAGAGGCTCGTACACCTCACCCCACATATGTTTCCTTGCCATAGATCACATTCTTGGATTTCTGGTGGAGACCATTTCTTGGTTAAAAATCTGTACGTGTTAGCCTTTGGTATTTTTGAAAATGGTCATTCATGGCTATTTTCGACAAAAATGGGGGTTGTGTGGCCATTGATCATCGACTAGAGGCTCATACACCTCACCCCACATATGTTTCCTTGCCATAGATCACATTCTTGGATTTCTGGTGCAGACATTTCTTGGTCAAAAATCCGTAGGTGTTAGCCTTCGGTATTATTGAAAATGGTCGTTCATGGCTATTTTCGACAAAAATGGGGGTTGTGTGGCCATTGATCATCGACCAGACGCTCATACACCTCACCCCACATATGTTTCCTTGCCATAGATCACATTCTTGGATTTCTGGTGGAGACCATTTCTTGGTCTAAAATCCGTAGGTGTTAGCCTTTAGTATTATTGAAAATGGTCGCTCATGGCTATTTTCAAGGTCGCTCATGGCTATTTTCATAAAAAATGGGGGTTGTTTGGCCATTTATCATCGACTAGAGGCTCATAAACCTCACCCCACATATATTTCCTTGCCATAGATTACATTCTTGGATTTCTGGTGGAAACCATTTCTTGGTTAAAAACTCGTACGTGTTAGCCTTCGGTATTATTGAAAATGGTCATTCATGGCTATTTCGGCAAAATGGGGGTTGTGTGGCCATTGATCATCGACCAGAGGCTCATACACCTCACCCCACATATGTTTCCTTGTCATAGATCACATTCTTGGATTTCTGGTGGAGACTATTTCTTGGTCAAAAATCCGTAGGTGTTAGCCTTCGGTATTATTGAAAATGGTCGTTCATGGCTATTTTCGACAAAAATGGGGGTTGTGTGGCCATTGATCATCGACTAGAGGCTCATACACCTCACCCCACATATGTTTCCTTGCCATAGATCACATTCTTGGATTTCTGGTGGAGACCATTTCTTGGTCAAAAATCCGTAGGTGTTAGCCTTCGGTATTATTGAAAATGGTCGTTCATGGCTATTTTCGACAAAAATGGGGGTGAGTGTGTAACACCCCTGGTGTTACTATAACTAAAACTTGAGCATGGCATCATGAGCATTGGCATTGCATATGTTTGACACACCTAGAGTGCATTCACTAGGCAAAAATTTCAAACAAGTTGTGTTGTTTTAATGTTTTTGCAAATGAAACCCTGGATAATGGACTTAACCCTAAATAGTGGTTAAAGGGGTAAAACTTTACCCAAGTTAAGAAAACCTAAATACTTTAGGGTAAAAGTCATAAAATGACCCTAAGAATAAGCTTGAATCACTTTTGTACCCCTGAGATACCAGAAACCCTAATTGGAACTCTGGAAAACCCTAAACCAAACCCTAGGGGCTTATATGCAAAATTAGTCCACTTTTGGGCTAAAGTGCAAAAACCAAACCAAATAGGTTTCTTAAGTCCCTTGGTTCACAAAAATGTGTACTTGAAAGCAAAACCCAAGGTTTTGGACCTAAGTGCAAAATGGACCTCATTTGAGGTTTTGCTCTAAGTCTGAAAATCAGTGAATGGGCTCAACTTTGGGGCTTTGTAACTTACAAAGTATAGGGTTTTTACCCTAGGTCACCACATCAAAGTTGAAGACCCATTATAGGAGAACAACTTTGCTTAAGGTTGTGAGCTTAGTTGTTAAGAAGAATTTAGAGAAAACCAAGCCTAAAGTTGGGTTGTCAGGCTGTTATGTCTGAATTTTCAGACTAGCAGTGAACTGACCTCGACTTCAAGCTAGGTTTTGAGCATAATCCAGTGCTCAAATATGTTCAAGTCCTATAGTCGAATTGTAGATGGTATATTGCTCTACACTTTTGCTGCAGAGCTCGATATGTGTTGACATTAGAAATTAAGAGATAATGATGCTCCAAGTTCAGCTGACAGACTGTCTGAATGGGATCGCCATGGTACAGTACTGAAGAAGATCACAGGTTCACCCCCCCTGCCCATCGCCGGTGACCGTCGCCGTCGATCGTCGTCGCTGTGATTCGTGCTCGGCGGTCACTAGATAAGTCTGTCGTGGTAAGGTCCTCGTCACCAGTGAGCTGGCCACCACTCCGACGAACCCCCCCCCTGTCCTCCTTCGACTTTGCGGCTGGCGGTGAGTACTCGCCGTCGACCGCCGCCTCTCGGCCGGGTGCCGCGTGGCTCTACACTTTCACCGTGTCGCCGTGACCTCCTTTGGACTCCCCGTGGCTCACCGGAATTACTGCCACGCTATGGGACACGTACTCCGCGCGCCAAGCTTCTTCCCTGCCTCCGGCCGTCGCTCATCTCCATCCAAATTGAGCACCACCGCCCGCGAGCACTATAAATTGAGCCCCTAGGCAGCTGTGCTAGGTCATCCCGAAGCTATTGCACCTGCTCCCACCCTCAATCCTCCACCAGCACGCTCCAATTTCTAGTTTTCCCCAATTCTGTTCTGAAGCACCGCCGAATCGAGCTCACCGCAGCCGGCTCAACCCAGGTTAGTTCAAGCTGCACCGTTGCTTGTTCTAACATCCCTAGGCTTTCCACATGCTCTCTGACCCTTTTGATTGAACCAAGCCACCATGGATTACCGGGAACACCTTCACCCATCCGCAATGTTCTCGGTTCACGTGGACAGAGCGTAATGGGTCGCCATTCGTGCAATTTAGTTAGGGGAAATGCTCGGGTAAGCCCCGATTTGGTGTCCACCGCTCGGGAGCGCCGGTCATTGCCTTAATCGGCCGGCGTAGATGCTCGCCGGAGCCTCTCCGTGCGCTGCCGTGGTCGGGGACCTTCCCCTGCGAAGAAACAGAAACCCGAGGGTTTTTCTGTGATTTGTCAGTGACTTGCGAAAACAGTAAGCGACCCTGTTCTGGTATAGTCAAAACGCCGAGGGCCTCTGCGCAAAACCTCCCTCGCTGGCGCGGGCGCGTCCCGTTTTCTCTGAGGCTTGGGCCGTCTGGGCCAGAATCGGCCCAGTTCTGTTTATCCCTTTTCTTTTTCTTTTTCAGGAAAACTTTATAAATGTGTAGAAAAATATAGAAAAATGCTAAAATTGTGAAACTAATTTTCCTAGGTTTGTTATTTTCCATAGTATTTAATAAAAATAAGTTTGTGATTTTTAGTGGAAGTAAGAAATTTTAGGGAATTTAAAGTAGCTAAAAGTCTTGGTTATAGATTTTTAGAAAATAATTAATAAGTCCTAAAATGCTCAAAATTTTTATATGAGTATTATACAATATTTAGAAGCCTAGGGTAGAGTTTGAATTGATTTGGACCTTGTTTGATCACCAAACCCCAAAACACCCCCCCCCTGCCCTATGAACTCCTTTACCGACTCCGGAAACCCTAAGTTCCCGGAACTCCGTGAAGGCAAGTTGTATTCAAGACATAAATAATAAGTTTATGTTGTCTTTGCATCCTCATGAGCATCCCATGGCATCCATTCTTATACATACGTATGGTTATGATTAGAACGAGAAGAAGAAATAGAAGTAACTGAAGAGCAAGTGCAACCACCTTTGGACACTCAGGCCGGGAATAGTTTCTACTTCGACATTTGTGGATCCGAGCCTGAATCACCTGCAAACGAAGGCAAGCCTCGGTGCATTTGCCACCTCCCTTGATGTTTTAAAATTTTTCTCACTTGCTTGCTGCATTAAGTTATAGGAGTTGATTGTTAAACAATTCCTGCATTACCTTCCTTGAACTTGATTACCTTCCTTGAACCCTGTTTTTACAAAAGGTTTTTCTATGCTTAGTATTGCTCTAGAAAAACAAAAGGATTTGTTTTACAAAAGATGTTTGGCAAAGTGGGAGGGATGTTTTCAAAAATAAAACTTGATGGTGGATCCATCATGGCCATGATGGGTCCAACATCGGAAAAGATGTACCTCTGTCAGGTAGCAAGTTTTTGGGTTAAAAAGATTAAACTGAGACCAGGCGGGTGACTTGCACGAGAAGAGAGTCTCGGTGTAGTGTCTCCGTCTGAGTCGATTAAGGACCGTCTCGATGTAGGCCTGCTGACCGAGGACCCTTTAACTGGTCACATGCCTCGTCATGGGTAAGCCTTGCCTCGGGCAGACTAAGGCCGGAATAAGATACCACGAAATGGGAGTGGAGCGGTGGCGAGAGTAGCGTGTACCCTCCGTGGCAAGAGGCTGGACGGTGGTGTATCTGTGCTCTCGGTTTGCGTGAACCTGATCCGGTCTTAAGAACCCCGGTGGCGGGTTGACATATGCAAGGGTTAAGTGCTACATATGTCGTGTGATTGGAGATCCTCAGCTGAGTATAATCGATTCGGATCGCCGTACCTCCGCGGTTATGGAGACTTGGCCACTGACTTACACGTAGCATTCCACTAAAGATGATGGGTTTTTGTTAAGAAATTGGCTAGTGCAGGACCAGTGATTGAACTAGGGTAGAAAGAACTTTAGTACAGGTAATTTTACTTAACTTGACAAATTAAAACTGGATTTTTAAGGATCCACTTTAGTAAGCATTTTTGCAAAATAGAGTCTTTGAATATTGAAAAGCCTTACCTTGACTCCCACATAACCAGCATACCCTTGAGAGTCTTTTCTTTAGTCGGGTAAGACTTGCTGAGTATTCCATACTCAGGGTTTATCCCTTTGTTGTTTTTAGGTGAGGAAGTAGCAGACTTTTGCTACTTCTGTGCCAAGGTGGTTCCAAAAGAAGAAAATCAAGACTGAGGTGCGGGAGGACTCAGTCCTCCGTTTAGGATCTTTTGCTTTTGTCTTCTCGGGAGGAGTTTTTGCCTCCCTGGTTTGTATAATATTACTTCTATGCACTCACTTTTAGGCTGGTCTGTAATAATATAACTCAAGCTTACTTTTAAAATAAATGTAAAGTTTATGTAATTCGCTTCCGCATTTCTTTATCTCCGATGTTCTGTAATGTCTACAAGATGGGTGAGACGTTCCTGGTAAGGTAAGGAAGGATACCGAACATGTCAAGTAGTTCAGGGGCACCTACAGGGTTGTCTGATGTCCGTTGGACAAGGACAACTGTAGGTGGGCCTAATTACTTGGGAGGTTCCGTCACAGCTGGTATCGGAGCGTAGCCCTTCTTGGCAGATATTATGAAGCATCTTCAAAAGGATTTTTAAGAGTCTTACCTAAAAATTCTTTTCTCCTCTTACCTAAGTATTCTGAAGAGTCTATCTTAAAGACCAGATAGGAAGAGTGCAACATATAGAAGGTTGAATCGACTAAGGTTGATTCTGTAATTATACATGCATCATGCTAAGAATCTTACTAATAACATTTTCCCCCTTAGAAAAGATGCCGCCACGTACCAGGCTAACGGCACGCAAGTCCACGGGACCAATTGGGGTGCCTCGGCATCAATTGGCTCCCCGACATGAAAGTAGCAGCAGTGGAAGCAACGACCCGATCGGAGATCTTGAAGCTCGGGTGAGTCGACTTCAAGCAGCACTTCAACATTGGACTGATGCTTGGGTCGCTGACGGTGATAGAATCAACGAACTGAGAAGGGACATCCGACACTTGCAGGATCAACTCGCTGATCGAGACTTAGCACTTGACTGGGCTGTCCAGTCTCGTTTGCTAATGTGTGCTAAGGAAGCAAGGGCTCAGGCCCGAGTTAAAGAACTTAGCTCGACTGTTGATAACCTGCAGGTTTACTGCAACACTTTGCACGAGGAAGTCCATATATTATACTCACAACTACACCCAAGTGAGCCTGCACCACCTGCTGAGGCAGAAGTTGGACCATCTCACGTTGCGGGACGTGCGCTGGGTGGGGAGTTAGACCTTTTTGAGCCTCCTCCTTCCTTGAGGTTGGTAGATGTCTGGACTCCCACACCTGACGATGAAGCCACCAAGACTGATGGCAAGCATGAATAAGGGTGTAATAGAAGTAGAGTAGTGTATTGTAGGGTATTGTAGGGTGTATTGTTATATAATGGGTATTGTATCCTGTTAATAGGTTGAACTTTTGTATAATGGGTATTGTATCCTGAGTCTGTATCATTACTCTTCATAGTAATGTAAAACGGAAGGTTTCCTTGGGCATATTATGTTTATTCAAATGTTTTTGCCTCAGATGCCGACCAGGACTCGTGCACAGGATACAGCCGGAACATCCGGGGGTCGGGACGTTACCCCGAATCCGCCTCCCGTTCCACCCACACTTGCCGAGGCAATTGCTGCCTTGGTGAACGCCACAGCCGACAACACCCGCTTCCTGAGGGAGATGGCGGGTCAGCAACAGCTTCAACAACAAGCAGGAAGAGGATTCCAACAAGGTCCCCGTGAGACCACTTATCTGGATTTCTCTGAGACTCGTCCGCCTCTCTTCATCAAAGCAGAAGACCCGCTCGAGGCCGACGAATGGATCCGGGTCATAGAGCAGAAGTTTGGCCTTCTACGCTGTTCGGAAGTACAAAAGCCACTGTTTGCAGCACAGCAACTCCGAGGACCTGCCAGTACTTGGTGGGGGAACTTTGTGGCCATCCAGCCGGACAACCATCAAATTACATGGAACGAGTTCAAAGCAGCATTCCGCGAGCATTACATTCCTGAGGGAGTGCTGCACATGAAACAAGAAGAGTTTATGAAACTGAAGCAAGGGGGAGATACTGTTAATCAGTATCTCAACAAGTTCAATCACCTGTCACAGTACGCAATTGATCAGGTAAACACGAATTTGAAAAAGAAGAATTGTTTTATGAGAGGACTGAACGACCGGATGCAGCGAAAAATGGCTGCATGTATTGATCTTACTTATGGAAAGGCTGTCAGCACAGCCTTATCTGTGGAGGCCAAATATGCAAATTCTGGAAAGACTAAGGGATTCGGTGGTGAGCGGCCAAATCAGGGCCAAGCGAAGAAACCACGGTTTGTGATTCGACCCTCGACCCAAAATCGCCCTTTTTCTCGTCCACCTTCATTTCCCTTCAAGCAGCCTATTATTATCCGCCCCAACAATGCCCCCATTACCCCAAAACAGCCGGGTGCCCCAGGCACTCGATTCCCTGCGCTGCCAAGTTCTTCAACTGGATGTTTTAACTGTGGCAAACCTGGGCATTTTATTAAAGATTGTCCCTATCCAAGGCAAAATCAGGCTAATAATCAGCAAGGATCGGGAAATTCAGCTCCAGGCAAGGGAAGTACTTCGGGCAAGAATACCAAGAAAACAGGGCGAGTATATTATACGCAAGTGGCTACTACACCGGAGGGAGAGCCGGTGATGATGGGTACGTTCCCTGTGGCCAGTCACCCTGCAATAATTCTTTTTGATTCTGGTGCTTCACATACATTTATTAGCAAGAAGTTTGTGGAACAACATCATATTGCATACCATGAATCAAAGGAGGGATTTAAAATTCATTCACCTGGGGGACACATTTATACTAAAGAAGTGGCCTATGGAGTGCCAGTAACAATGGCCGGACGGAACTTTCCTGCTAACATGATTGTTCTGAAGGGCCAGGATATAGATGTAATTTTGGGAATGAATTGGTCAACCCAATATAAGGCAATCCTCAACACTGAACTCAGAACCGTCAGGTTGAGCTATAACCAAGAAGAGATTCTTTTGACTCTCCCCGCAACCAATCCAGCCAAAGCTTCTGGTAGAGTCTATGAAGCCATTGTACCGGAGATCAAGAACATTCCGGTAGTATGTGAGTTTCCAGATGTATTTCCGGAAGATTTGTCTGGACTACCCCCTGAAAGAGAGGTAGAATTTGTGATTGAGCTAAAGCCCGGTACGGCTCCGATTTCTCGAAGATCGTACCGTATGCCCCCTAATGAATTGGCAGAATTGAAGATTCAATTACAAGACCTGCTGAATAAGGGATTTATCCGGCCAAGCTCGTCCCCGTGGGGTTGTCCCGCCATCTTTGTGAAGAAGAAGGATCAAACCTTGCGCATGTGCGTGGACTATCGGCCCCTGAATGAGGTCACCATCAAGAATAAGTACCCTCTTCCAAGAATCGACATCTTATTTGATCAACTAACTGGGGCGAGGGTATTTTCTAAAATTGATCTCAGGTCGGGCTATCATCAGATCCGTATTCGGCCCGAGGATATACCGAAGACCGCATTCACTACGCCGTATGGATTGTTTGAATACTTGGTGATGTCTTTCGGGCTCACAAATGCTCCTGCCCATTTCACTTATCTAATGAACTCGGTATTCATGCCTGAATTGGACAAGTTCGTGGTAGTCTTCATTGATGATATCTTGATATATTCCAAGAATGAAGAAGACCATGCTCAGCATTTACGGATTGTATTGACGCGCCTAAGGGAACATCAGCTATATGCCAAGTTCAGCAAGTGTGCGTTCTGGCTGGAAGAAATTCAATTTTTGGGGCACGTATTATCAGCTAAAGGAATTGCGGTAGATCCTAGCAAGGTCAAAGATATTCTGGAGTGGAAACCCCCAACGACTGTTCACCAAGTCCAGAGTTTTCTTGGACTAGCTGGGTATTACCGCAGATTCATACCAGATTTTTCTAAGCTTGTGAAGCCAATCACAAGTTTGTTGAAGAATGATACTAAGTTCAATTGGTCTTCTCAGTGCAATGAAGCCTTTGAGCAATTGAAGACACTATTGACCACTGCTCCGGTATTAGCTCAACCGGACATCACTAAACCTTTTGATGTATATTGTGATGCATCTGGCAGTGGGCTCGGTTGTGTACTGATGCAAGAGGGCCGAGTGATTGCGTATGCTTCAAGGCAGTTGCGCCGGCATGAGGAGCACTATCCAACTCATGATCTGGAGTTAGCTGCTGTGGTTCATGCCCTAAAGATTTGGCGTCACTATCTGCTGGGTAATATCTGTCACATATATACAGATCATAAAAGTTTGAAGTACATCTTCACCCAGTCAGAGTTAAATATGAGGCAAAGACGATGGCTTGAGCTCATCAAAGACTATGAACTGGAGATCCATTATCACCCAGGCAAGGCCAATGTGGTGGCAGATGCGTTGAGTCGTAAGACTTCCTGCCACTGTCTTATGGCAAAGATCTTCGAGAACACTTTATGTCAAGAAATGGAAAAGCTAAACCTGGGGATCATTCAACAAGGAACTCTAAATTAGTTAAGGCTTGAGTCAATCATTTTGCAAAGAATAATTGATGCTCAAAAGGATAATCTGGGTATGAAGCACATACGAGAAAAGATAAGGGCTGAAACAACCAAGTGGTTCAAAGAAGACGATCAAGGTGTGATATGGTTTAAAAACCGCATAGTTGTGCCAAAGAACGAAGAGCTCCGCCAGCAAATTCTGGATGAGGCACATCTTAGTCGTTATTCTATTCATCCCGGAAGCACTAAGATGTATCAAGACTTAAAGCAACATTACTGGTGGACAAAAATGAAGATTGAAATTGCACGCTATGTGGCTAAATGCGACACCTGCAGACGTGTCAAGGCCATACACATGAAAACTGCCGGTCCATTGCAGTCATTATCAATACCAACATGGAAATGGGAAGACATAAGCATGGACTTCATTGTGGGATTGCCCAGGACCGCAAAAGGATATGACTCTATCTGGGTGATTGTTGATCGACTTACAAAGATTGCTCACTTTCTGCCGGTCAAGACAAATTCCCCGGTTACTGTCTACGCCCAATTGTACATTGCTCGTATTCTTAGTCTGCATGGTGTTCCGAAGACCATTGTGTCGGATCGTGGACCCCAATTTGTAGCCAAGTTTTGGGAAGCACTTCACAACTCCTTGGGTACTAAATTACTCCACAGTTCGGCTTATCATCCTCAAACCAGTGGGCAGACTGAGAGGGTGAACCAAATACTTGAAGATATGCTGCGGGCATGTGTCCTGGATTTCTCACCAAAATGGGATGAATGTTTGCCCCTGGTGGAGTTTTCATACAATAACAGTTATCAAGAAAGTATCAAGATGGCACCCTTTGAAGCTTTATATGGACGACGGTGTCGGACTCCGCTAAATTGGTCTGAACCTGGAGAAAGATACTTCTTTAGACCTGATATGGTGAAAGAGGTTGAAGAAAAGGTTCAGAGAATTATCCATAATATGAAGAAAGCCCAAGCACGGCAAAAGAGTTACGCAGACAAACGGCGAATGCCCTTATATTTTCTTGAAGGAGACTATGTCTACTTGAAGGTCTCACCAATGAAGGGTGTATCGCGTTTCGGAGTTAAAGGAAAACTTGCACCACGATATATTGGTCCTTTTCTTATTCTGGAAAGATATGGGCCAGTGGCGTATCGACTTCAGCTCCCCGAAACATTGTCTGCTGTGCACAATGTGTTCCACGTGTCACAATTAAAGAAATGTCTTCGGGTTCCTGATCGAACCGTTGAAGTGACTGATGTTGTCCTGGAACCAGACTTAACATACTCGGAACATCCTCTTCGAGTTCTGGATCAAAAGGACAGGGTCACCCGAAGAAAGACTCTCAAGTTCTACAAGATACAGTGGAACCAGCATTCGGAAGATGAGGCTACATGGGAAACCCAAGATTTTTTGAATAAGAATTTCCCAGGCTTCTTAGCCTCATGTAAATTGTAAAGCCTGTATAGCTGTTGTAATAAAGAAGTAACCCCCACATCACCCCTGTCTTGTACCAAAAATAAGGAAATAAAAATGTGATGCGTTTCCTTTACCATTGCTTACCCTAGGATTTCTAATCTCGGGACGAGATTCTTTTATGGGGGGAAGGATGTAACACCCCTGGTGTTACTATAACTAAAACTTGAGCATGGCATCATGAGCATTGGCATTGCATATGTTTGACACACCTAGAGTGCATTCACTAGGCAAAAATTTCAAACAAGTTGTGTTGTTTTAATGTTTTTGCAAATGAAACCCTGGATAATGGACTTAACCCTAAATAGTGGTTAAAGGGGTAAAACTTTACCCAAGTTAAGAAAACCTAAATACTTTAGGGTAAAAGTCATAAAATGACCCTAAGAATAAGCTTGAATCACTTTTGTACCCCTGAGATACCAGAAACCCTAATTGGAACTCTGGAAAACCCTAAACCAAACCCTAGGGGCTTATATGCAAAATTAGTCCACTTTTGGGCTAAAGTGCAAAAACCAAACCAAATAGGTTTCTTAAGTCCCTTGGTTCACAAAAATGTGTACTTGAAAGCAAAACCCAAGGTTTTGGACCTAAGTGCAAAATGGACCTCATTTGAGGTTTTGCTCTAAGTCTGAAAATCAGTGAATGGGCTCAACTTTGGGGCTTTGTAACTTACAAAGTATAGGGTTTTTACCCTAGGTCACCACATCAAAGTTGAAGACCCATTATAGGAGAACAACTTTGCTTAAGGTTGTGAGTTTAGTTGTTAAGAAGAATTTAGAGAAAACCAAGCCTAAAGTTGGGTTGTCAGGCTGTTATGTCTGAATTTTCAGACTAGCAGTGAACTGACCTCGACTTCAAGCTAGGTTTTGAGCATAATCCAGTGCTCAAATATGTTCAAGTCCTATAGTCGAATTGTAGATGGTATATTGCTCTACACTTTTGCTGCAGAGCTCGATATGTGTTGACATTAGAAATTAAGAGATAATGATGCTCCAAGTTCAGCTGACAGACTGTCTGAATGGGATCGCCATGGTACAGTACTGAAGAAGATCACAGGTTCACCCCCCTGCCCATCGCCGGTGACCGTCGCCGTCGATCGTCGTCGCTGTGATTCGTGCTCGGCGGTCACTAGATAAGTCTGTCGCGGTAAGGTCCTCGTCACCAGTGAGCTGGCCACCACTCCGACGAACCCCCCCTGTCCTCCTTCGACTTTGCGGCTGGCGGTGAGTACTCGCCGTCGACCGCCGCCTCTCGGCCGGGTGCCGCGTGGCTCTACACTTTCACCGTGTCGCCGTGACCTCCTTTGGACTCCCCGTGGCTCACCGGAATTACTGCCACGCTATGGGACACGTACTCCGCGCGCCAAGCTTCTTCCCTGCCTCCGGCCGTCGCTCATCTCCATCCAAATTGAGCACCACCGCCCGCGAGCACTATAAATTGAGCCCCTAGGCAGCTGTGCTAGGTCATCCCGAAGCTATTGCACCTGCTCCCACCCTCAATCCTCCACCAGCACGCTCCAATTTCTAGTTTTCCCCAATTCTGTTCTGAAGCACCGCCGAATCGAGCTCACCGCAGCCGGCTCAACCCAGGTTAGTTCAAGCTGCACCGTTGCTTGTTCTAACATCCCTAGGCTTTCCACATGCTCTCTGACCCTTTTGATTGAACCAAGCCACCATGGATTACCGGGAACACCTTCACCCATCCGCAATGTTCTCGGTTCACGTGGACAGAGCGTAATGGGTCGCCATTCGTGCAATTTAGTTAGGGGAAATGCTCGGGTAAGCCCCGATTTGGTGTCCACCGCTCGGGAGCGCCGGTCATTGCCTTAATCGGCCGGCGTAGATGCTCGCCGGAGCCTCTCCGTGCGCTGCCGTGGTCGGGGACCTTCCCCTGCGAAGAAACAGAAACCCGAGGGTTTTTCTGTGATTTGTCAGTGACTTGCGAAAACAGTAAGCGACCCTGTTCTGGTTTAGTCAAAACGCCGAGGGCCTCTGCGCAAAACCTCCCTCGCGGGCGCGGGTGCGTCCCGTTTTCTCTGAGGCTTGGGCCGTCTGGGCCAGAATCGGCCCAGTTCTGTTTATCCCTTTTCTTTTTCTTTTTCAGGAAAACTTTATAAATGTGTAGAAAAATATAGAAAAATGCTAAAATTGTGAAACTAATTTTCCTAGGTTTATTATTTTCCATAGTATTTAATAAAAATAAGTTTGTGATTTTTAGTGGAAGTAAGAAATTTTAGGGAATTTAAAGTAGCTAAAAGTCTTGGTTATAGATTTTTAGAAAATAATTAATAAGTCCTAAAATGCTCAAAATTTTTATATGAGTATTATACAATATTTAGAAGCCTAGGGTAGAGTTTGAATTGATTTGGACCTTGTTTGATCACCAAACCCCAAAACACCCCCCCCTGCCCTATGAACTCCTTTACCGACTCCGGAAACCCTAAGTTCCCGGAACTCCGTGAAGGCAAGTTGTATTCAAGACATAAATAATAAGTTTATGTTGTCTTTGCATCCTCATGAGCATCCCATGGCATCCATTCTTATACATACGTATGGTTATGATTAGAACGAGAAGA
The DNA here is from genome assembly GCF_902167145.1 of Zea mays. NCBI lineage: Eukaryota > Viridiplantae > Streptophyta > Magnoliopsida > Poales > Poaceae > Zea > Zea mays. The sequence continues at coordinate 23,692 of NW_023366966.1, read as the reverse complement.
AGAAATAGAAGTAACTGAAGAGCAAGTGCAACCACCTTTGGACACTCAGGCCGGGAATAGTTTCTACTTCGACATTTGTGGATCCGAGCCTGAATCACCTGCAAACGAAGGCAAGCCCCGGTGCATTTGCCACCTCCCTTGATGTTTTAAAATTTTTCTCACTTGCTTGCTGCATTAAGTTATAGGAGTTGATTGTTAAACAATTCCTGCATTACCTTCCTTGAACTTGATTACCTTCCTTGAACCCTGTTTTTACAAAAGGTTTTTCTATGCTTAGTATTGCTCTAGAAAAACAAAAGGATTTGTTTTACAAAAGATGTTTGGCAAAGTGGGAGGGATGTTTTCAAAAATAAAACTTGATGGTGGATCCATCATGGCCATGATGGGTCCAACATCGGAAAAGATGTACCTCTGTCAGGTACCAAGTTTTTGGGTTAAAAAGATTAAACTGAGACCGGGCGGGTGACTTGCACGAGAAGAGAGTCTCGGTGTAGTGTCTCCGTCTGAGTCGATTAAGGACCGCCTCGATGTAGGCCTGCTGACCGAGGACCCTTTAACTGGTCACATGCCTCGTCATGGGTAAGCCTTGCCTCGGGCAGACTAAGGCCGGAATAAGATACCACGAAATGGGAGTGGAGCGGTGGCGAGAGTAGCGTGTACCCTCCGTGGCAAGAGGCTGGACGGTGGTGTATCTGTGCTCTCGGTTTGCGTGAACCTGATCCGGTCTTAAGAACCCCGGTGGCGGGTTGACATATGCAAGGGTTAAGTGCTACATATGTCGTGTGATTGGAGATCCTCAGCTGAGTATAATCGATTCGGATCGCCGTACCTCCGCGGTTATGGAGACTTGGCCACTGACTTACACGTAGCATTCCACTAAAGATGATGGGTTTTTGTTAAGAAATTGGCTAGTGCAGGACCAGTGATTGAACTAGGGTAGAAAGAACTTTAGTACAGGTAATTTTACTTAACTTGACAAATTAAAACTGGATTTTTAAGGATCCACTTTAGTAAGCATTTCTGCAAAATAGAGTCTTTGAATATTGAAAAGCCTTACCTTGACTCCCACATAACCAGCATACCCTTGAGAGTCTTTTCTTTAGTCGGGTAAGACTTGCTGAGTATTCCATACTCAGGGTTTATCCCTTTGTTGTTTTTAGGTGAGGAAGTAGCAGACTTTTGCTACTTCTGTGCCAAGGTGGTTCCAAAAGAAGAAAATCAAGACTGAGGTGCGGGAGGACTCAGTCCTCCGTTTAGGATCTTTTGCTTTTGTCTTCTCGGGAGGAGTTTTTGCCTCCCTGGTTTGTATAATATTACTTCTATGCACTCACTTTTAGGCTGGTCTGTAATAATATAACTCAAGCTTACTTTTAAAATAAATGTAAAGTTTATGTAATTCGCTTCCGCATTTCTTTATCTCCGATGTTCTGTAATGTCTACAAGATGGGTGAGACGTTCCTGGTAAGGTAAGGAAGGATACCGAACTTGTCAAGTAGTTCAGGGGCACCTACAGGGTTGTCTGATGTCCGTTGGACAAGGACAACTGTAGGTGGGCCTAATTACTTGGGAGGTTCCGTCACAGTGTGGCCATTGATCATCGACCAGATGTTCATACACCTCACCCCACATATGTTTCCTTGCCATAGATCACATTCTTGGATTTCTGGTGGTGACCATTACTTGGTCTAAAATCCGTAGGTCTTAGCCTCTAGTATTATTGAAAATGGTCGCTCATGGCTATTTTCATAAAAAATGGGGGTTGTGTGGCCATTTATCATCACCTAGAGGCTCATAAACCTCACCCCTCATATGTTTCCTTGCCATAGATCACATTCTTGGATTTCTGGTGGAGACCATTTCTTGGTTAAAAACTCGTACGTGTTATCCTTCGGTATTATTGAAAATGGTCGTTCATGGCTATTTTCGGCAAAATGGGGGTTGTGTGGCCATTGATCATCGACCAGAGGATCATACACCTCACCCCACATATGTTTCCTTGCCATAGATCACATTCTTGGATTCCTGGTGGAGACCATTTCTTGGTCAAAAATCCATACGTGTTAGCCTTTGGTATTTTTGAAAATGGTCATTCATGGCTATTTTCGACAAAAATGGGGGTTGTGTGGCCATTGATCATCGACTAGAGGCTCATACACCTCACCCCACATATGTTTCCTTGCCATAGATCACATTCTTGGATTTCTGGTGGAGACCATTTCTTGGTCAAAAATCCGTAGGTGTTAGCCTTCGGTATTATTGAAAATGGTCGTTCATGGCTATTTTCGACAAAAATGGGGGTTGTGTGGCCATTGATCATCGACCAGACGCTCATACACCTCACCCCACATTTGTTTCCTTGCCATAGATCACATTCTTGGATTTCTGGTGGAGACCATTTCTTGGTCTAAAATCCGTAGGTGTTAGCCTCTAGTATTATTGAAAATGGTCGCTCATGGCTATTTTCAAGGTCGCTCATGGCTATTTTCATAAAAAATGGGGGTTGTGTGGCCATTTATCATCGACTAGAGGCTCATAAACCTCACCCCACATATGTTTCCTTGCCATAGATTACATTCTTGGATTTCTGGTGGAAACCATTTCTTGGTTAAAAACGCGTACGTGTTAGCCTTCGGTATTATTGAAAATGGTCATTCATGGCTATTTTCGGCAAAATGGGGGTTGTGTGGCCATTGATCGTCGACCAGAGGCTCATACACCTCACCCCACATATGTTTCCTTGTCGTAGATCACATTCTTGGATTTCTGGTGGAGACCATTTCTTGGTCAAAAAACCGTAGGTGTTAGCCTTCGATATTATTGAAAATGGTCGTTCATCGGTATTTTCGACAAAAATGGGGGTTGTGTGGCCATTGATCATCGACGAGAGGCTCATACACCTCACCCCACATATGTTTCCTTGCCATAGATCACATTCTTGGATTTCTGGTGGAGACCATTTCTTGGTCAAAAACTCATACGTGTTAGCCTTCGGTATTATTGAAAATGGTCGTTCATGGCTATTTTCGGCAAAATGGGGGTTCTGTGGCCATTGATCATCGACCAGAGGCTCGTACACCTCACCCCACATATGTTTCCTTGCCATAGATCACATTCTTGGATTTCTGGTGGAGACCATTTCTTGGTCAAAAATCCGTAGGTGTTAGCCTTCGGTATTATTGAAAATGGTCGTTCATGGCTATTTTCGGCAAAATGGGGTTCTGCGGCCATTGATCATCGACCAGAGGCTCGTACACCTCACCCCACATATGTTTCCTTGCCATAGATCACATTCTTGGATTTCTGGTGGAGACCATTTCTTGGTCAAAAATCCGTAGGTGTTAGCCTTCGGTATTATTGAAAATGGTCGTTCATGGCTATTTTCGACAAAAATGGGGGTTGTGTGGCCATTGATCATCGACCAGAGGCTCATACACCTCACCCCACATATGTTTCCTCGCCATAGATCACATTCTTGGATTTCTGGTGGAGACCATTTCTTGGTCAAAAATCCGTAGGTCTTAGCCTCTAATATTATTGAAAATGGTCGCTCATGGCTATTTTCGGCAAAATGGGGGTTCTGTGGCCATTGATCGTCGACCAGAGGCTCATACACCTCACCCCACATATGTTTCCTTGTCGTAGATCACATTCTTGGATTTCTGGTGGAGACCATTTCTTGGTCAAAAATCCGTAGGTGTTAGCCTTCGATATTATTGAAAATGGTCGTTCATGGCTATTTTCGACAAAAATGGGGGTTGTGTGGCCATTGATCATCGACCAGAGGCTCATACACCTCACCCCACATATGTTTCCTTGCCATAGATCACATTCTTGGATTTCTGGTGGAGACCATTTCTTGGTCAAAAATCTGTAGGTGTTAGCCTTTGGTATTATTGAGAATGGTCGTTCATGGCTATTTTCGACAAAAATGGGGGTTGTGTGGCCATTGATCATCGACCAGACGCTCATACACCTCACCCCACATATGTTTCCTTGCCATAGATCACATTCTTGGATTTCTGGTGGCGACCATTTCTTGGTCTAAAATCCGTAGGTGTTAGCCTCTAGTATTATTGAAAATGGTCGCTCATGGCTATTTTCATAAAAAATGGGGGTTGTGTGGCCATTTTCATCGACTAGAGGTTCATAAACCTCACCCCACATATGTTTCCTTGCCATAGATCACATTCTTGGATTTCTGGTGGAGACCATTTCTTGGTCAAAAATCCGTACGTGTTAGCCTTTGGTATTTTTGAAAATGGTCGTTCATGGCTTGGTCGATGATCAATGGCCACACAACCCCCATTTTTAATGAAAATAGCCATGAGCGACCATTTTCAATAATACTAGAGGCTAAGACCTACGGATTTTTGACCAAGAAATGGTCTCCACCAGAAATCCAAGAATGTGATCTATGGCAAGGAAACATATGTGGGGTGAGGTGTATGAGCCTCTCGTCGATGATCAATGGCCACACAACCCCCATTTTTGTCGAAAATAGCCATGAATGACCATTTACAATAATACCGAAGGCTAACACCTACGGATTTTTGACCAAGAAATGGTCTCCACCAGAAATCCAAGAATGTGATCTATGGCAAGGAAACATATGTGAGGTGAGGTGTATGAGCCTATGGTCGATGATCAATGGCCACACAACCCCCATTTTTGTCGAAAATAGCCATGAACGACCATTTTCAATAATATCGAAGGCTAACACCTACGGATTTTTGACCAAGAAATGGTCTCCACCAGAAATCCAAGAATGTGATCTACGACAAGGAAACATATGTGGGGTGAGGTGTATGAGCCTCTGGTCGACGATCAATGGCCACACAACCCCCATTTTGCCGAAAATAGCCATGAATGACCATTTTCAATAATACCGAAGGCTAACACGTACGAGTTTTTAACCAAGAAATGGTTTCCACCAGAAATCCAAGAATGTAATCTATGGCAAGGAAACATATGTGGGGTGAGGTTTATGAGCCTCTAGTCGATGATAAATGGCCACACAACCCCCATTTTTATGAAAATAGCCATGAGCGACCTTGAAAATAGCCATGAGCGACCATTTTCAATAATACTAGAGGCTAACACCTACGGATTTTAGACCAAGAAATGGTCTCCACCAGAAATCCAAGAATGTGATCTATGGCAAGGAAACATATGTGGGGTGAGGTGTATGAGCGTCTGGTCGATGATCAATGGCCACACAACCCCCATTTTTGTCGAAAATAGCCATGAACGACCATTTTCAATAATACCGAAGGCTAACACCTACGGATTTTTAACCAAGAAATGGTCTCCACCAGAAATCCAAGAATGTGATCTATGGCAAGGAAACATATGTGGGGTGAGATTTATGAGCCTCTAGTCGATGATAAATGGCCACACAACCCCCAGTTTTTTATGAAAATAGCCATGAGCGACCATTTTCAATAATATTAGAGGCTAAGACCTACGGATTTTTTACCAAGAAATGGTCTCCACCAGAAATCCAAGAATGTGATCTATGGCAAGGAAACATATGTGGGGTGAGGTGTATGAGCCTCTGGTCGATGATCAATGGCCACACAACCCCCATTTTTGTCGAAAATAGCCATGAACGACCATTTTTAGGAATATCGAAGGCTAACACCTACGAATTTTTGACCAAGAAATGGTCTCCACCAGAAATCCAAGAATGTGATCTATGGCAAGGAAACATATGTGGGGTGAGGTGTACGAGCCTCTGGTCGATGATCAATGGCCACACAACCCCCAATTTTTATGAAAATAGCCATGAGAGACCATTTTCAATAATACTAGAGGCTAAGACCTACGGATTTTTGACCAAGAAATGGTCTCCACCAGAAATCCAAGAATGTGATCTATGGCAAGGAAACATATGTGGGGTGAGGTGTATGAGCCTCTGGTCGATGATCAATGGCCACACAACCCCCATTTTTGTCGAAAATAGCCATGAATGACCATTTACAATAATACCAAAGGCTAACACGTACGGATTTTTGACCAAGAAATGGTCTCCACCAGAAATCCAAGAATGTGATCTATGGCAAGGAAACATATGTGGGGTGAGGTGTATGAGCCTCTAGTCGATGATCGATGGCCACACAACCCCCATTTTTGTCGAAAATAGCCATGAATGACCATTTTCAAAAATACCAAAGGCTAACACGTACGGATTTTTGACCAAGAAATGGTCTCCACCAGAAATCCAAGAATGTGATCTATGGCAAGGAAACATATGTGGGGTGAGGTGTATGAGCCTCTGGTCGATGATCAATTGCCACACAACCCCCATTTTGTCGAAAATAGCCATGAACGACCATTTTCAATAATACCGAAGGCTAACACCTACGGATTTTTGACCAAGAAATGGTCTCCACCAGAAATCCAAGAATGTGATCTACAACAAGGAAACATATGTGGGGTGAGGTGTATGAGCCTCTGGTCGACGATCAATGGCCACACAACCCCCATTTTGCCGAAAATAGCCATGAATGACCATTTTCAATAATACCGAAGGCTAACACGTACGAGTTTTTAACCAAGAAATGGTTTCCACCAGAAATCCAAGAATGTAATCTATGGCAAGGAAACATATGTGGGGTGAGGTCTATGAGCCTCTAGTCGATGATAAATGGCCACACAACCCCCATTTTTTATGAAAATAGCCATGAGCGACCTTGAAAATAGCCATGAGCGACCATTTTCAATAATACTAGAGGCTAACACCTACGGATTTTAGACCAAGAAATGGTCACTACCAGAAATCCTAGAATGTGATCTATTGCAAGGAAACATATGAGGGGTGAGGTGGACGAGCCTCTGGTCGATGATCAATGGCCACACAACCCCCATTTTTGTCGAAAATAGCCATGAACGATCATTTACAATAATACCGAAGGCTAACACCTACGGATTTTTGACCAAGAAATGGTCTCCACCAAAAATCCAAGAATGTGATCTATGGCAAGGAAACATATGTGGGGTGAGGTTTATGAGCCTCTAGTCGATGATAAATGGCCACATAACCCCCATTTTTTATGAAAATAGCCATGAGCGACCTTGAAAATAGCCATGAGCGACCATTTTCAATAATACTAGAGGCTAACACCTACGGATTTTAGACCAAGAAATGGTCTCCACCAGAAATCCAAGAATGTGATCTATGGCAAGGAAACATATGTGGGGTGAGGTGTATGAGCGTCTGGTCGATGATCAATGGCCACACAACCCCCATTTTTGTCGAAAATAGCCATGACCGACCATTTTCAATAATACCGAAGGCTAACACCTACGGATTTTTGACCAAGAAATGGTCTCCACTAGAAATCCAAGAATGTGATCTATGGCAAGGAAACATATGTGGGGTGAGGTGTATGAGCCTCTGGTCGATGATCATTGGCCACACAACCCCCATTTTTGTCGAAAATAGCCATGAACGACCATTTTCAATAATATCGAAGGCTAACACCTACGGATTTTTGACCAAGAAATGGTCTCCACCAGAAATCCAAGAATGTGATCTACGACAAGGAAACATATGTGGGGTGAGGTGTATGAGCCTCTGGTCGACGATCAATGGCCACACAACCCCCATTTTGCCGAAAATAGCCATGAATGACCATTTTCAATAATATCGAAGGCTAACACCTACGGATTTTTGACCAAGAAATGGTCTCCACCAGAAATCCAAGAATGTGATCTACGACAAGGAAACATATGTGGGGTGAGGTGTATGAGCCTCTGGTCGATGATCAATGGCCACACAACCCCCATTTTGCCGAAAATAGCCATGAATGACCATTTTCAATAATACCGAAGGCTAACACGTACGAGTTTTTAACCAAGAAATGGTTTCCACCAGAAATCCAAGAATGTAATCTATGGCAAGGAAACATATGTGGGGTGAGGTGTATGAGCCTCTAGTCGATGATAAATGGCCACACAACCCCCATTTTTTATGAAAATAGCCATGAGCGACCTTGAAAATAGCCATGAGCGACCATTTTCAATAATACTAGAGGCTAACACCTACGGATTTTGGACCAAGAAAAGGTCTCCACCAGAAATCCAAGAATGTGATCTATGGCAAGGAAACATATGTGGGGTGAGGTGTATGAGCGTCTGGTCGATGATCAATGGCCACACAACCCCCATTTTTGTCGAAAATAGCCATGAACGACCATTTTCAATAATACCGAAGGCTAACACCTACGGATTTTTGACCAAGAAATGGTCTCCACCAGAAATCCAAGGATGTGATCTATGGCAAGGAAACATATGTGGGGTGAGGTGTATGAGCCTCTAGTCGATGATCAATGGCCACACAACCCCCATTTTTGTCGAAAATAGCCATGAATGACCATTTTCAAAAATACCAAAGGCTAACACGTACGGATTTTTGACCAAGAAATGGTCTCCACCAGAAATCCAAGAATGTGATCTATGGCAAGGAAACATATGTGGGGTGAGGTGTACGAGCCTCTGGTCGATGATCAATGGCCACACAACCCCCATTTTTGTCGAAAATAGCCATGAATGACCATTTTCAATAATACCGAAGGCTAACACGTATGAGTTTTTAACCAAGAAATGGTTTCCACCAGAAATCCAAGAATGTAATCTATGGCAAGGAAACATATGTGGGGTGAGGTGTATGAGCCTCTGGTCGATGATCAATGGCCACACAGCCCCCATTTTTTATGAAAATAGCCATGAGCGACCATTTTCAATAATACTAGAGGCTAAGACCTACAGATTTTTAACCAAGAAATGGTCTCCACCAGAAATCCAAGAATGCGATCTACGACAAGGAAACATATGTGGGGTGAGGTGTATGAGCGTCTGGTCGACGATCAATGGCCACACAACCCCCATTTTTGTCGAAAATAGCCATGAACGACCATTTTCAATAATACCAAAGGCTAACACCTACGGATTTTTGACCAAGAAATGGTCGGGGTGAGGTTTACGAGCCTCTGGTCGATGATCAATGGCCACACAACCCCCATTTTTTATGAAAATAGCCATGAGCGACCTTGAAAATAGCCATGAGCGACCATTTTCAATAATACTAGAGGCTAACACCTACGGATTTTAGACCAAGAAATGGTTTCCACCAGAAATCCAAGAATGTGATCTATGGCAAGGAAACATATGTGGGGTGAGGTGTATGAGCCTCTGGTCGACGATCAATGGCCACACAACCCCCATTTTGCCGAAAATAGCCATGAATGACCATTTTCAATAATACCGAAGGCTAACACCTACGGATTTTTGACCAAGAAATGGTCTCCACCAGAAATCCAAGAATGTGATCTATGGCAAGGAAACATATGTGGGGTGAGGTGTATGAGCCTCTGGTCGACGATCAATGGCCACACAACCCTAATTTTTGTCGAAAATAGCCATGAACGACCATTTTCAATGACACTGAAGGCTAACACCTACGGATTTTTGACCAAGAAATGTTCTCCACCATAAATCCAAGAATGTGATCTATGGCAAGGAAACATATGTGTAGTGAGGTGTATGAGCCTCTGGTCGAAGATCAATGGCCACACAACCCCCATTTTTGTCGAAAATAGCCATGAATGACCATTTTCAAAAATACCAAAGGCTAACACATTCGGATTTTTGCCCAAGAAATGGTCTCCACCAGAAATCCAAGAATGTGATCTATGGCAAGGAAACATATGTGGGGTGAGGTGTACGAGCCTCTGGTCGATGATCAATTGCCACAGAACCCCCATTTTACCGAAAATAGCCATGAACGACCATTTTCAATAATACCGAAGGCTAACACCTACGGATTTTTGACCAAGAAATGGTCTCCACCATAAATCCAAGAATGTAATCTATGGCAAGGAAACATATGTGGGGTGAGGTGTATGAGTGTCTGGTCGACGATCAATGGCCACACAACCCCCATTTTTGTCGAAAATAGCCATGAACGACCATTTTCAATAATACCGAAGGCTAACACCTACGGATTTTTGACCAAGAAATGGTCTCCACCATAAATCCAAGAATGTGATCTATGGCAAGGAAACATATGTGGGGTGAGGTGTATGAGCGTCTGGTCAATGATCAATGGCCACACAACCCCCATTTTTGTCGAAAATAGCCATGAACGACTATTTTCAATAATATCGAAGGCTAACACGTACGAGTTTTTAACCAAGAAATGGTTTCCACCAGAAATCCAAGAATGTAATCTATGGCAAGGAAACATATGTGGGGTGAGGTTTATGAGCCTCTGGTCGATGATAAATGGCCACACAACCCCAATTTTTTATGAAAATAGCCATGAGCGACCTTGAAAATAGCCATGAGCGACCATTTTCAATAATACTAGAGGCTGACACCTACGATTTTAGACCAAGAAATGGTCTCCACCAGAAATCCAAGAATGTGATCTATGGCAAGGAAACATATGTGGGGTGAGGTGTATGAGCGTCTGGTCGATGATCAATGGCCACAGAACCCCCATTTTGCCGAAAATAGCCATGAACGACCATTTTCAATAATACCGAAGGCTAACACGTACGGATTTTTGACCAAGAAATGGTCTCCACCAGAAATCCAAGAATGTGATCTATGGCAAGGAAACATATGTGGGGTGAGGTGTATGAGCCTCTGGTCGATGATCAATGGCCACACAACCCCCATTTTTGTCGAAAATAGCCATGAACGACCATTTTCAATAATATCGAAGGCTAACTGGGGGTTGTGTGGCCATTGATCGTCGACCAGAGGCTCATACACCTCACCCCACATATGTTTCCTTGTCGTAGATCACATTCTTGGATTTCTGGTGGAGACCATTTCTTGGTCAAAAATCCGTAGGTGTTAGCCTTCGATATTATTGAAAATGGTCGATCATGGCTATTTTCGACAAAAATTGGGGTTGTGTGGCCATTGATCATCGACCAGAGGCTCATACACCTCACCCCACATATGTTTCCTTGCCATAGATCACATTCTTGGATTTCTGGTGGAGACCATTTCTTGGTCAAAAATCCGTAGGTGTTAGCCTTCGATATTATTGAAAATGGTCGTTCATGGCTATTTTCGACAAAAATGGGGGTTGTGTGGCCATTGATCATCGACCAGACGCTCATACACCTCACCCCACATATGTTTCCTTGCCATAGATCACATTCTTGGATTTCAGGTGGAGACCATTTCTTGGTCTAAAATCCGTAGGTGTTAGCCTCTAGTATTATTGAAAATGGTCGTTCATGGCTATTTTCGACAAAAATTAGGGTTGTGTGGCCATTGATCATCGACCAGAGGCTCATACACCTCACCCCACATATGTTTCCTTGCCATAGATCACATTCTTGGATTTCTGGTGGAAACCATTTCTTGGTTAAAAACTCGTACGTGTTAGCCTTCGGTATTATTTAAAATGGTCATTCATGGCTATTTTCGGCAAAATGGGGGTTGTGTGGCCATTGATCGTCGACCAGAGGCTCATACACCTCACCCCACATATGTTTCCTTGTCGTAGATCACATTCTTGGATTTCTGGTGGAGACCATTTCTTGGTCAAAAATCCATAGGTGTTAGCCTTCGATATTATTGAAAATGGTCGTTCATGGCTATTTTCGACAAAAATGGGGGTTGTGTGGCCATTGATCATCGACCAGACGCTCATATACCTCACCCCACATATGTTTCCTTGCCATAGATCACATTCTTGGATTTCTGGTGGAGACCATTTCTTGGTCAAAAATCTGTACGTGTTAGCCTTTGGTATTTTTGAAAATGGTCATTCATGGCTATTTTCGACAAAAATGGGGGTTGTGTGGCCATTGTTCATCGACTAGAGGCTCATACACCTCACCCCACATATGTTTTATTGCCATAGATCACATTCTTGGATTTCTGGTGGAGACCATTTCTTGGACAAAAATCCGTAGGTGTTAGCCTTCGGTATTATTGAAAATGGTCGTTCATGGCTATTTTCGGCAAAATGGGGGTTGTGTGGCCATTGATCGTCGACCAGAGGCTCATACACCTCACCCCACATATGTTTCCTTGTCGTAGATCACATTCTTGGATTTCTGGTGGAGACCATTTCTTGGTCAAAAATCCGTAGGTGTTAGCCTTCGGTATTATTGAAAATGGTCGTTCATGGCTATTTTCGACAAAAATGGGGGTTGTGTGGCCATTGATCATCGACCAGACGCTCATACACCTCACCCCACATATGTTTCCTTGCCATAGATCGCATTCTTGGATTTCTGGTGGAGACCATTTCTTGGTCAAAAATCCGTACGTGTTACCCTTCGGTATGATTGAAAATGGAGGTTGTGTGACCATTGATCATCGACCAGAGGCTCATACACCTCACCCCACATATGTTTCCTTGTCGTAGATCACATTCTTGGATTTCTGGTGGAGACCATTTCTTGGTCAAAAATCCGTAGGTGTTAGCCTTCGATATTATTGAAAATAGTCGTTCATGGCTATTTTCGACAAAAATGGGGGTTGTGTGGCCATTGATCATCGACCAGAGGCTCATACACCTCACCCCACATATGTTTCCTTGCCATAGATCACATTCTTGGATTTCTGGTGGAGACCATTTCTTGGTCAAAAATCCGTAGGTGTTAGCCTTCGGTATTATTGAAAATGGTCGTTCATGGCTATTTTCGACAAAAATGGGGGTTGTGTGGCCATTGATCATCGACCAGACGCTCATACACCTCACTACACATATGTTTCCTTGCCATAGATCACATTCTTGGATTTATGGTGGAGACCATTTCTTGGTCAAAAATCCGTAGGTGTTAGCCTTCGGTATTATTGAAAATGGTCGTTCATGGCTATTTTCGACAAAATGGGGGTTGTGTGGCAATTGATCATCGACCAGAGGCTCATACACCTCACCCCACATATGTTTCCTTGCCATAGATCACATTCTTGGATTTCTGGTGGAGACCATTTCTTGGGCAAAAATCCGAATGTGTTAGCCTTTGGTATTTTTGAAAATGGTCATTCATGGCTATTTTCGACAAAAATGGGGGTTGTGTGGCCATTGATCTTCGACCAGAGGCTCATACACCTCACTACACATATGTTTCCTTGCCATAGATCACATTCTTGGATTTATGGTGGAGACCATTTCTTGGTCAAAAATCCGTAGGTGTTAGCCTTCAGTGTCATTGAAAATGGTCGTTCATGGCTATTTTCGACAAAAATTAGGGTTGTGTGGCCATTGATCGTCGACCAGAGGCTCATACACCTCACCCCACATATGTTTCCTTGCCATATATCACATTCTTGGATTTCTGGTGGAGACCATTTCTTGGTCAAAAATCCGTAGGTGTTAGCCTTCGGTATTATTGAAAATGGTCATTCATGGCTATTTTCGGCAAAATGGGGGTTGTGTGGCCATTGATCGTCGACCAGAGGCTCATACACCTCACCCCACATATGTTTCCTTGCCATAGATCACATTCTTGGATTTCTGGTGGAAACCATTTCTTGGTCTAAAATCCGTAGGTGTTAGCCTCTAGTATTATTGAAAATGGTCGCTCATGGCTATTTTCAAGGTCGCTCATGGCTATTTTCATAAAAAATGGGGGTTGTGTGGCCATTGATCATCGACCAGAGGCTCGTAAACCTCACCCCGACCATTTCTTGGTCAAAAATCCGTAGGTGTTTGCCTTTGGTATTATTGAAAATGGTCGTTCATGGCTATTTTCGACAAAAATGGGGGTTGTGTGGCCATTGATCGTCGACCAGACGCTCATACACCTCACCCCACATATGTTTCCTTGTCGTAGATCACATTCTTGGATTTCTGGTGGAGACCATTTCTTGGTTAAAAATCCGTAGGTCTTAGCCTCTAGTATTATTGAAAATGGTCGCTCATGGCTATTTTCATAAAAAATGGGGGCTGTGTGGCCATTGATCATCGACCAGAGGCTCATACACCTCACCCCACATATGTTTCCTTGCCATAGATTACATTCTTGGATTTCTGGTGGAAACCATTTCTTGGTTAAAAACTCGTAAGTGTTAGCCTTCGGTATTATTGAAAATGGTCATTCATGGATATTTTCGACAAAAATGGGGGTTTTGTGGCCATTGATCATCGACCAGAGGCTCGTACACCTCACCCCACATATGTTTCCTTGCCATAGATCACATTCTTGGATTTCTGGTGGAGACCATTTCTTGGTCAAAAATCCGTACGTGTTAGCCTTTGGTATTTTTGAAAATGGTCATTCATGGCTATTTTCGACAAAAATGGGGGTTGTGTGGCCATTGATCATCGACTAGAGGCTCATACACCTCACCCCACATATGTTTCCTTGCCATAGATCACATTCTTGGATTTCTGGTGGAGACCATTTCTTGGTCAAAAATCCGTAGGTGTTAGCCTTCGGTATTATTGAAAATGGTCGCTCATGGCTATTTTCGACAAAAATGGGGGTTGTGTGGCCATTGATCATCGACCAGACGCTCATACACCTCACCCCACATATGTTTCCTTGCCATAGATCACATTCTTGGATTTCTAGTGGAGACCTTTTCTTGGTCCAAAATCCGTAGGTGTTAGCCTCTAGTATTATTGAAAATGGTCGCTCATGGCTATTTTCAAGGTCGCTCATGGCCATTTTCATAAAAAATGGGGGTTGTGTGGCCATTTATCATCGACTAGAGGCTCATACACCTCACCCCACAAATGTTTCCTTGCCATAGATTATATTCTTGGATTTCTGGTGGAAACCATTTCTTGGTTAAAAACTCGTACGTGTTAGCCTTCGGTATTATTGAAAATGGTCATTCATGGCTATTTTCGGCAAAATGGGGGTTGTGTGGCCATTGATCGTCGACCAGAGGCTCATACACCTCACCCCACATATGTTTCCTTGTCGTAGATCACATTCTTGGATTTCTGGTGGAGACCATTTCTTGGTCAAAAATCCATAGGTGTTAGCCTTCGATATTATTGAAAATGGTCATTCATGGCTATTTTCGGCAAAATGGGGGTTGTGTGGCCATTGATCGTCGACCAGAGGCTCATACACCTCACCCCACATATGTTTCCTTGTCGTAGATCACATTCTTGGATTTCTGGTGGAGACCATTTCTTGGTCAAAAATCCGTAGGTGTTAGCCTTCGATATTATTGAAAATGGTCGTTCATGGCTATTTTTGACAAAAATGGGTGTTGTGTGGCCAATGATCATCGACCAGAGGCTCATACACCTCACCCCACATATGTTTCCTTGCCATAGATCACATTCTTGGATTTCTGGTGGAGACCATTTCTTGGTCAAAAATCCGTAGGTGTTAGCCTTCGGTATTATTGAAAATGGTCGTTCATGGCTATTTTCGACAAAAATGGGGGTTGTGTGGCCATTGATCATCGACCAGACGCTCATACACCTCACCTCACATATGTTTCCTTGCCATAGATCACATTCTTGGATTTCTGGTGGAGACCATTTCTTGGTCTAAAATCCGTAGGTGTTAGCCTCTAGTATTATTGAAAATGGTCGCTCATGGCTATTTTCAAGGTCGCTCATGGCTATTTTCATAAAAAATTGGGGGTTGTGTGGCCATTTATCATCGACTAGAGGCTCATAAACCTCACCCCACATATGTTTCCTTGCCATAGATCACATTCTTGGATTTCTGGTGGAGACCATTTCTTGGTCAAAAATCCGTAGGTGTTAGCCTTCGGTATTATTGTAAATGATCGTTCATGGCTATTTTCCGACAAAAATGGGGGTTGTGTGGCCATTGATCATCGACCAGAGGCTCGTCCACCTCACCCCCCATATGTTTCCTTGCAATAGATCACATTCTAGGATTTCTGGTGGAGACCATTTCTTGGTCTAAAATCCGTAGGTGTTAGCCTCTAGTATTATTGAAAATGGTCGCTCATGGCTATTTACAAGGTCGCTCATGGCTATTTTCATAAAAAATGGGGGTTGTGTGGCCATTTATCATCGACTAGAGGCTCATAGACCTCACCCCACATATGTTTCCTTGCCATAGATTACATTCTTGGATTTCTGGTGGAAACCATTTCTTGGTTAAAAACTCGTACGTGTTAGCCTTCGGTATTATTGAAAATGGTCATTCATGGCTATTTTCGGCAAAATGGGGGTTGTGTGGCCATTGATCGTCGACCAGAGGCTCATACACCTCACCCCACATATGTTTCCTTGTCGTAGATCACATTCTTGGATTTCTGGTGGAGACCATTTCTTGGTCAAAAATCCGTAGGTGTTAGCCTTCGGTATTATTGAAAATGGTCGTTCATGGCTAGTTTCGACAAAATGGGGGTTGTGTGGCAATTGATCATCGACCAGAGGCTCATACACCTCACCCCACATATGTTTCCTTGCCATAGATCACATTCTTGGATTTCTGGTGGAGACCATTTCTTGGTCAAAAATCCGTACGTGTTAGCCTTTGGTATTTTTGAAAATGGTCATTCATGGCTATTTTCGACAAAAATGGGGGTTGTGTGGCCATTGATCATCGACTAGAGGCTCATACACCTCACCCCACATATGTTTCCTTGCCATAGATCACATTCTTGGATTTCTGGTGGAGACCATTTCTTGGTCAAAAATCCGTACGTGTTAGCCTTTGGTATTTTTGAAAATGGTCATTCATGGCTATTTTCGACAAAAATGGGGGTTGTGTGGCCATTGATCATCGACTAGAGGCTCATAAATCTCACCCCACATATGTTTCCTTGCCATAGATCACATTCTTGGATTTCTGGTGGAGACCATTTCTTGGTCAAAAATCCGTAGGTGTTAGCCTTCGGTATTATTGAAAATGGTCGTTCATGGCTATTTTCGACAAAAATGGGGATTGTGTGGCCATTGATCATCGACCAGACGCTCATACACCTCACCCCACATATGTTTCCTTGCCATAGATCACATTCTTGGATTTCTGGTGGAGACCATTTCTTGGTCTAAAATCCGTAGGTGTTAGCCTCTAGTATTATTGAAAATGGTCGCTCATGGCTATTTTCAAGGTCGCTCATGGCTATTTTCATAAAAATGGGGGTTGTGTGGCCATTTATCATCGACTAGAGGCTCATAAACCTCACCCCACATATGTTTCCTTGCCATAGATTACATTCTTGGATTTCTGGTGGAAACCATTTCTTGGTTAAAAACTCGTACGTGTTAGCCTTCGGTATTATTGAAAATGGTCATTCATGGCTATTTTCGGCAAAATGGGGGTTGTGTGGCCATTGATCGTCGACCAGAGGCTCATACACCTCACCCCACATATGTTTCCTTGTCGTAGATCACATTCTTGGATTTCTGGTGGAGACCATTTCTTGGTCAAAAATCCGTAGGTGTTAGCCTTCGATATTATTGAAAATGGTCGTTCATGGCTATTTTCGACAAAAATGGGGGTTGTGTGGCCATTGATCATCGACCATAGGCTCATACACCTCACCCCACATATGTTTCCTTGCCATAGATCACATTCTTGGATTTCTGGTGGAGACCATTTCTTGGTCAAAAATCCGTAGGTGTTAGCCTTCGGTATTATTGTAAATGGTCATTCATGGCTATTTTCGACAAAAATGGGGGTTGTGTGGCCATTGATCATCGACGAGAGGCTCATACACCTCACCCCACATATGTTTCCTTGCCATAGATCACATTCTTGGATTTCTGGTGGAGACCATTTCTTGGTCAAAAATCCGTAGGTCTTAGCCTCTAGTATTATTGAAAATGGTCGCTCATGGCTATTTTCATAAAAAATGGGGGTTGTGTGGCCATTGATCATCGACCAAGCCATGAACGACCATTTTCAAAAATACCAAAGGCTAACACGTACGGATTTTTGACCAAGAAATGGTCTCCACCAGAAATCCAAGAATGTGATCTATGGCAAGGAAACATATGTGGGGTGAGGTTTATGAACCTCTAGTCGATGAAAATGGCCACACAACCCCCATTTTTTATGAAAATAGCCATGAGCGACCATTTTCAATAATACTAGAGGCTAACACCTACGGATTTTAGACCAAGAAATGGTCTCCACCAGAAATCCAAGAATGTGATCTATGGCAAGGAAACATATGTGGGGTGAGGTGTATGAGCGTCTGGTCGATGATCAATGGCCACACAACCCCCATTTTTGTCGAAAATAGCCATGAACGACCATTTTCAATAATACCGAAGGCTAACACCTACAGATTTTTGACCAAGAAATGGTCTCCACCAGAAATCCAAGAATGTGATCTATGGCAAGGAAACATATGTGGGGTGAGGTGTATGAGCCTCTGGTCGATGATCAATGGCCACACAACCCCCATTTTTGTCGAAAATAGCCATGAACGACCATTTTCAATAATATCGAAGGCTAACACCTACGGATTTTTGACCAAGAAATGGTCTCCACCAGAAATCCAAGAATGTGATCTACGACAAGGAAACATATGTGGGGTGAGGTGTATGAGCCTCTGGTCGACGATCAATGGCCACAGAACCCCCATTTTGCCGAAAATAGCCATGAGCGACCATTTTCAATAATATTAGAGGCTAAGACCTACGAATTTTTGACCAAGAAATGGTCTCCACCAGAAATCCAAGAATGTGATCTATGGCGAGGAAACATATGTGGGGTGAGGTGTATAAGCCTCTGGTCGATGATTAATGGCCACACAACCCCCATTTTTGTCGAAAATAGCCATGAACGACCATTTTCAATAATACCGAAGGCTAACACCTACGGATTTTTGACCAAGAAATGGTCTCCACCAGAAATCCAAGAATGTGATCTATGGCAAGGAAACATATGTGGGGTGAGGTGTATGAGCCTCTGGTCGATGATCAATGGCCACAGAACCCCCATTTTGCCGAAAATAGCCATGAACGACCATTTTCAATAATACCGAAGGCTAACACCTACGGATTTTTGACCAAGAAATGGTCTCCACCAGAAATCCAAGAATGTGATCTATGGCAAGGAAACATATGTGGGGTGAGGTGTACGAGCCTCTGGTCGATGATCAATGGCCACAGAACCCCCATTTTGCCGAAAATAGCCATGAACGACCATTTTCAATAATACCGAAGGCTAACACGTACGAGTTTTTGACCAAGAAATGGTCTCCACCAGAAATCCAAGAATGTGATGTATGGCAAGGAAACATATGTGGGGTGAGGTGTATGAGCCTCTGGTCGATGATCAATGGCCACACAACCCCCATTTTTGTCGAAAATAGCCATGAACGACCATTTTCAATAATATGGAAGGCTAACACCTACGGTTTTTTTGACCAAGAAATGGTCTCCACCAGAAATCCAAGAATGTGATCTACGACAAGGAAACATATGTGGGGTGAGGTGTATGAGCCTCTGGTCGACGATCAATGGCCACACAACCCCCATTTTGCCGAAAATAGCCATGAATGACCATTTTCAATAATACCGAAGGCTAACACGTACGCGTTTTTAACCAAGAAATGGTTTCCACCAGAAATCCAAGAATGTAATCTATGGCAAGGAAACATATGTGGGGTGAGGTTTATGAGCCTCTAGTTGATGATAAATGGCCACACAACCCCCATTTTTTATGAAAATAGCCATGAGCGACCTTGAAAATAGCCATGAGCGACCATTTTCAATAATACTAGAGGCTAACACCTACGGATTTTAGACCAAGAAATGGTCTCCACCAGAAATCCAAGAATGTGATCTATGGCAAGGAAACAAATGTGGGGTGAGGTGTATGAGCGTCTGGTCGATGATCAATGGCCACACAACCCCCATTTTTGTCGAAAATAGCCATGAACGACCATTTTCAATAATACCGAAGGCTAACACCTACGGAATTTTTGACCAAGAAATGGTCTCCACCAGAAATCCAAGAATGTGATCTATGGCAAGGAAACATATGTGGGGTGAGGTGTATGAGCCTCTAGTCGATGATCAATGGCCACACAACCCCCATTTTTGTCGAAAATAGCCATGAATGACCATTTTCAAAAATACCAAAGGCTAACACGTATGGATTTTTGACCAAGAAATGGTCTCCACCAGGAATCCAAGAATGTGATCTATGGCAAGGAAACATATGTGGGGTGAGGTGTATGATCCTCTGGTCGATGATCAATGGCCACACAACCCCCATTTTGCCGAAAATAGCCATGAACGACCATTTTCAATAATACCGAAGGCTAACACGTACGAGTTTTTAACCAAGAAATGGTCTCCACCAGAAATCCAAGAATGTGATCTATGGCAAGGAAACATATGTGGGGTGAGGTTTATGAGCCTCTAGGTGATGATAAATGGCCACACAACCCCCATTTTTTATGAAAATAGCCATGAGCGACCATTTTCAATAATACTAGAGGCTAAGACCTACGGATTTTAGACCAAGAAATGGTCTCCACCAAAAATCCAAGAATGTGATCTATGGCAAGGAAACATATGTGGGGTGAGGTGTATGAGCATCTGGTCGATGATCAATGGCCACACACCCCCATTTTTGTCGAAAATAGCCATGAACGACCATTTTCAATAATACCGAAGGCTAACACCTATGGATTTTTGACCAAGAAATGGTCTCCACCAGAAATCCAAGAATGTGATCTATGGCAAGGAAACATATGTGGGGTGAGGTGTATGAGCCTCTAGTCGATGATCAATGGCCACACAACCCCCATTTTTGTCGAAAATAGCCATGAACGACCATTTTCAATAATACCGAAGGCTAACACCTACAGATTTTTGACCAAGAAATGGTCTCCACCAGAAATCCAAGAATGTGATCTATGGCAAGGAAACATATGTGGGGTGAGGTGTATGAGCCTCTGGTCGATGATCAATGGCCACACAACCCCCATTTTGCCGAAAATAGCCATGAATGACCATTTTCAATAATACCGAAGGCTAACACGTACGAGTTTTTAACCAAGAAATGGTTTCCACCAGAAATCCAAGAATGTAATCTATGGCAAGGAAACATATGTGGGGTGAGGTTTATGAGCCTCTAGTCGATGATAAATGGCCACACAACCCCCATTTTTTATGAAAATAGCCATGAGCGACCTTGAAAATAGCCATGAGCGACCATTTTCAATAATACTAGAGGCTAACACCTACGGATTTTAGACCAAGAAATGGTCTCCACCAGAAATCCAAGAATATGATCTATGGCAAGGAAACATATGTGGGGTGAGGTGTATGAGCGTCTGGTCGATGATCAATGGCCACACAACCCCCATTTTTGTCGAAAATAGCCATGAACGACCATTTTCAATAATACCGAAGGCTAACACCTACGGATTTTTGACCAAGAAATGTCTGCACCAGAAATCCAAGAATGTGATCTATGGCAAGGAAACATATGTGGGGTGAGGTGTATGAGCCTCTAGTCGATGATCAATGGCCACACAACCCCCATTTTTGTCGAAAATAGCCATGAATGACCATTTTCAAAAATACCAAAGGCTAACACGTACGGATTTTTAACCAAGAAATGGTCTCCACCAGAAATCCAAGAATGTGATCTATGGCAAGGAAACATATGTGGGGTGAGGTGTACGAGCCTCTGGTTGATGATCAATGGCCACACAACCCCCATTTTGCCGAAAATAGCCATGAATGACCATTTTCAATAATACCGAAGGCTAACACGTACGAGTTTTTAACCAAGAAATGGTTTCCACCAGAAATCCAAGAATGTAATCTATGGCAAGGAAACATATGTGGGGTGAGGTTTATGAGCCTCTAGTCGATGATAAATGGCCACACAACCCCATTTTTATGAAAATAGCCATGAGCGACCTTGAAAATAGCCATGAGCGACCATTTTCAATAATACTAGAGGCTAACACCTACGGATTTTAGAACAAGAAATGGTCTCCACCAGAAATCCAAGAATGTGATCTATGGCAAGGAAACATATGTGGGGTGAGGTGTATGAGCGTCTGGTCGATGATCAATGGCCACACAACCCCCATTTTTGTCGAAAATAGCCATGAACGACCATTTTCAATAATACCGAAGGCTAACACCTACGGATTTTTGACCAAGAAATGGTCTCCACCAGAAATCCAAGAATGTGATCTATGGCAAGGAAACATATGTGGGGTGAGGTGTATGAGCCTCTGGTCGACGATCAATGGCCACACAACCCTAATTTTTGTCGAAAATAGCCATGAACGACCATTTTTAATGACACTGAAGGCTAACACCTACGGATTTTTGACCAAGAAATGGTCTCCACCATAAATCCAAGAATGTGATCTATGGCAAGGAAACATATGTGTAGTGAGGTGTATGAGCCTCTGGTCGAAGATCAATGGCCACACAACCCCCATTTTTGTCGAAAATAGCCATGAATGACCATTTTCAAAAATACCAAAGGCTAACACGTACGGATTTTTGACCAAGAAATGGTCACCACCAGAAATCCAAGAATGTGATCTATGGCAAGGAAACATATGTGGGGTGAGGTGTACGAGCCTCTGGTCGATAATGAATGGTCACACAACCCCCATTTTGCCGAAAATAGCCATGAACGACCATTTTCAATAATACCGAAGGCTAACACGTACGAGTTTTTAACCAAGAAATGGTCTCCTCCAAAAATCCAAGAATGTGATCTATGGCAAGGAAACATATGTGGGGCGAGGTTTATGAGCCTCTAGTCGATGATAAATGGCCACACAACCCCCATTTTTTATGAAAATAGCCATGAGCGACCTTGAAAATAGCCATGAGCGACCATTTTCAATAATACTAGAGGCTAACACCTATGGATTTTAGACCAAGAAATGGTCTCCACCAGGAATCCAAGAATGTGATCTATGACAAGGAAACATATGTGGGGTGAGGTGTATGAGCGTCTGGTCGATGATCAATGGCCACACAACCCCCATTTTTGTCGAAAATAGCCATGAACGACCATTTTCAATAATACCGAAGGCTAACACCTACGGATTTTTGACCAAGAAATGGTCTCCACCAGAAATCCAAGAATGTGATCTATGGCAAGGAAACATATGTGGGGTGAGGTGTATGAGCCTCTAGTCGATGATCAATGGCCACACAACCCCCATTTTTGTCGAAAATAGCCATGAATGACCATTTTCAAAAATACCAAAGGCTAACACGTATGGATTTTTGACCAAGAAATGGTCTCCACCAGGAATCCAAGAATGTGATCTATGGCAAGGAAACATATGTGGGGTGAGGTGTATGATCCTCTGGTCGATGATCAATGGCCACACAACCCCCATTTTGCCGAAAATAGCCATGAACGACCATTTTCAATAATACCGAAGGCTAACACGTACGAGTTTTTAACCAAGAAATGGTCTCCACCAGAAATCCAAGAATGTGATCTATGGCAAGGAAACATATGTGGGGTGAGGTTTATGAGCCTCTAGGTGATGATAAATGGCCACACAACCCCCATTTTTTATGAAAATAGCCATGAGCGACCATTTTCAATAATACTAGAGGCTAAGACCTACGGATTTTAGACCAAGAAATGGTCTCCACCAAAAATCCAAGAATGTGATCTATGGCAAGGAAACATATGTGGGGTGAGGTGTATGAGCATCTGGTCGATGATCAATGGCCACACACCCCCATTTTTGTCGAAAATAGCCATGAACGACCATTTTCAATAATACCGAAGGCTAACACCTA
>NW_023366965.1:55000-66081 GCF_902167145.1 Zea mays | reverse complement strand
AAAGTCATATGCCTCGGAGAGCAAGGGTGGTACACCAGGAACTCGGATTGCGATGCTCCGGAGAAAGTCATATCGGTTTAGTTTCGATCATATATGATATTTAAAAGAAAGAAGGATCTGCCAATGGTACATTGGTGCATTGGGGATTTCCAGGAAGCAGGTCGAATCGGAGCGGAGCTGAGGCCCCGGATGCTGATTAGCGAAAACAAGAACTAGCCCCGCAGGGCAGGACCATATTTTGTAGTAGTAGCTTTTCTCACTGGTAAAGCTGGATAGGTTAGAGGATGTGAGCTAGCAGCAGCAAGTTAAGTAAGGGATAAGATTGGTCCCTCTGTGTCCGGAAAGATACCTTTCTGATCGCGACTTCGGTTACGCACAAGAAGATGGGAGCTATTGGCAAAGGTAACCACCATCACTAGGCAACCAACATATGCTTTTCCAAAGCCAGAACTAGGATAGCGAGCTGGAAAGGAGAAGTGAACTGGTTGAGAGGAAGAATCAAGTAGAACCGATAGAAGCTCTTGTTGCCTTATTTGAATATGGACCAATCGACAACCTTTTCTTTGAAAAAAAAGAGGAATCATGTTTCCGACCTTGCCACCGGACTGTTTGATGGAGCGGGGAGCCTGTAACAACTAGAACAGACAAGAAGGCTTGCCAAGAATAGACGAAGGCCCTTAGCCGAGGAGCAAGAAAACGGATGTGCGAACAGAGAACCTCTTAAGGTCTCTTACAGAGAAGATTCTTGCCTGGGTCTTCGGTTCCGATGTTAGTCCAGTGGCAGTTGCCTGTCATATAGTGGGTTCTTCCAGCGAGAGAATTGAAAAGCAAAGTGAAGTTTATCCAGAAGTTGACCCAAGTTTTGTCTGCTCGTGAGAAGACGGAAGAGGAACTTTCTGAACTGCTCGGGCAGGGTCACCAGTTGGCAAATAGCATTCGCGCCTCCCATCCGCACGTGAGAACTTGGAAAGCTCAACTGGGCTCGAAGCACACTTTCGCAGACTGATCTGCTTAGACTTCGGGCGTTGGGGCTTAAAGGGAAACCACGCAAAGCTCCGGTGATCCACTCTATTCTATGGCAACCTCCACCTCCTGGATGGATTCAAGTTAATACAGATGGATGCTCGAGAGGTCAGCCAGGACCGGAGGAATCTTTCGAAACTGCAGAGTGTACATGGATGCTTTGCGCTTTCGTTGGGCAGCGGATTCGCATATCAGGCAGAGTGGGTTGGGGACGGCTATCGCTATAGCACACTCCAAGGGCTGGAAATACCTCTGGATCGAGTCAGATTCAACATATGTTGTTTTTTTATTAATATTAATAAGTCAATGGCATCTAGGTAAATTGCTTACTCTTGCTGTGACTAATAGTTGGCCTATTCGCCAACTCGATGTAAATAACGCGTTCTTGCAGGGTTCTTTAACTGATGAAGTATTCATGGAACAACCACCTGGGTTTTCAGACTTTTTGACTCCTGATTATGTTTGCAAGTTGCATAAGCCTATTTATGGCCTTCGGCACTCGTGCTTGGTATAACGAGCTTCGTACCTTTTTAGTATATGAAGGATTCCTCACATTCCTCATTGTTTATACTTAACTCCCCATTTTAGGTTAGGTTATTTATATACTAGTTTATGTTGATGATATAATCATCACTGGATCCGCAGCAGCTGAAGTGAATGCTTTTATCTCTACTCTTGCCAAACGATTCTCTATAAAGCCAGCTTTCTTATTTCCTTGGAGTTGAAGCTCACTACACTGCTAATGGCTTGTTCTTATCTCAAAGGAAGTATATCAGTGACCTCTTGCATCGACTTAACATGGCTGATGCCAAGGCTGTCTCAACGCCTATTGCTACTACTGAAGTGCTTAAATTATCAGATGGCTCGCCACCGGCTGATCCAAAATTATACCGTCAAGCTCTTGGGTCCTTACAATATCTCTCTTTGACTCGTCCTGACGTCTCCTTTGCCATCAACAAGCTCTCTCAGTTCATGCATTGCCCATCCACACTTCATTGGTGTGCTGTAAAACGCCTCCTCCGATATCTAGTTGGCACTCTTGACTAAGGTCTCTTGCTCCGTAAGAATTCTCCTCGCACTCTTCACGCATTTGCAGATGCCGATTGGGCCGGTGATCCTAATGATCGAACTTCCACTTCAGCTTATGTTGTTTTCCTTGGAGCCAATCCTATCTCTTGGAGTTATAAAAAGCAAAAGACAGTTGCTCGATCCTCCACCGAAGCCGAATATCGGGCCATTGCCTCCACTGCCGCTGAAGTCAATTGGATCATGAATCTTCTTCAAGAGCTGAAAGTTCCAATCTCACCCACTCCAGTCATCTATTGTGACAATGTAAGTGCCACTTATGTTTGCGCCAACCCCGTGTTCCATTCTCGTATGAAGCGCATTGCCATTGACTTCCATTTCGTTCGAGATCAAGTTGCTACTGGTAAATTGCGTATTTCTCATGTTCATACTTCTGACCAACTTGCCGATTCACTTACTAAGCCCGTGCCTCGCCGGCACTTTTAAACTCATCGGAACAAGTCCTCAATGGCCAGCCAATCTTGCGGGGGCATGATTCAATTCTAAGCTAAACCCATTCAACTGCTGTAAAAAGGTCTGAGCCCTGCGTTGATAGAAAGAGCGCTCTTTTCATGAAACTAGAAATCTCGTAAGAGAAGAAGTGAGAAATCGGATCGACAAAGCACCATTTCCTCCGCTCAAGGAAAATCAATGCCGAAGACTGACAACCAACATCGATAGGTATTACAGTGCCTCTGAGTTATCTCGTACTCGCGGTTTGACCTACCCAACCAGCAACTGAAGTGGAAGACTGACTGACTCAGGTGTTGGCTTTTAGCTCACCTGCCAGTCAATATTCTTATTAGACCCGTGTGACAATGGTGTTTCCAACACAAAAAGTATGGTATACTCAAGTAAAGTACTAGCTTCACCGGAAAAACAACTGTAACTCATGTGTGATCGCGGATTCCACGGTAACTGTTTGTTGTAGTTCCAGCTCTACATTAGGAGCATAGGGGCTCTATCTACATACAGAGTTTGACCCACGGTACGGCTGAAAAAGGTAAGCCGGTTAAGTGCTTTAACCATTTAGTCAAAGAGACTGAGCGAGTGAATTGGTTTTCTGTTTTGTCAGCGGATCTTACGAGCTTTCATAGAAAGCATACTATACTATATATTTTACCGCGTACAAGGACAAGTGGTGGCACGACACGGAAAGTAGCATCCCCATAAGGATGAATTGTTGGTTCAAATCGGATAATCAATCAATAGGGAAAAAGGAAGGGATTACTGTAAGATGGAATGCTCGCGTCGGAATTCATTCTTCTCGTTACGGTAGCCTAAGAGCATTCAAGAGCTCAGTTAGAGCCTCTCAATTGATAGAGGCATGTTCATATGAAGCGCTACGCATATCTTATTTTACCAAAATAGGGTGGGGCTGGTAATTGAAGATCTGGGATCTATCAGTCAAAGTGGACTACTAAAAAAAACTTCTGTTGCAAGGTAATTTTTTTTTAAGTCTATTTAGCTTCTTCGTAGAAAGAAGGGATTTGCTGCTTTCTTAGTAACAATATTCTTATGCTATCTGGCTATCGAGAAGAAGAATGGTTAAAAAAAAGGGAAGATAAACAAACAATTTCTCTCCCTTCCCCTAATCTAATGGAAAACTTTCCCGAATCTAAAGGAACTAGCCGTAAGATAAGATAAAGAGGTGGTCGAATACGGCCACTCATCCGCTTCCTAGCCGTAACAGATGGAATTGGAATCTCACTTAATGAAAGATGCACTATGCTTCATTCAATTGGACAGCTTTGCCCGTCTCTGGACTGTACTCTTTCAGATTCGGCAATGGATCTTTTTTTTTACCCTTCTGGGGACTAGTCTAATTCTTAATTAGCAATCTAATCTTGAATAATATCAAGCAGTGTTCCACAATAGCCTGTGCCGTGACCCATCCTCCTGTGACACTGACAGTAGCAGGAATTGTTTTCAGCACCTGGAAAAGGTTTTTAATCGGAGTCAGGCAACTCGAGAGCTCCAAAGGACATAAGAACTTCAAACAACTTTTCAGTGTGAACGAGATAGAAATTGTACTTCTTTTGCTCTTTATGTTCTTTGCCCTTATTCTTCATCTACTGTGGTTGTGGTACAAACTTTTTTGAAACGTCTGTCACGACTTAGTTTGAGCGGAATGAGATAGCTTTCACCTCTTTCTCCAATATCCATAAATTCTGAAGCTCGTTCTATTAACTGCGCAAATGTCGTTATCCCGACAGGAGCAAGAGGAATTCGAAATTCATAATGCAATCAAATAGAGACTTGTTTTTTGGGAATAGGCTCCGAACATTGCATCGCCAAGAGTCTGAATCGAGCAATGAACTCCTGGGCTTTCTCTGTCGGTTCCTGGATGCATTTCCTCAAGTCGTCAGTAGTGACTGACTTCTTTCTTTGGAAGGTCGGAATCCGCCTGAATAAATCGCACATATGCTCCCAGGACTTCACGGAATTAGGAGGCACAGAGGTAGGTATACCAAGAGAAAGCTATGTGGGTAAGCGACGAGGGTTAAACCTAAATAACAAGTTTTAGTTTCCAGAAGTATCTCCACGCTGAGCGATGAACCTCGCCAAATGCTCTTTTGGTCCATCTTTTAGGTTCAATTTGGGCAATATGTATCCCGTGGCTCGTAGTCAATCTCTGGAGGATATGGAGGATCATAGGCTAGGTAACCTTTTCACTATTCATTTATAAAGGTACCTTCAAGTAACCAGGTCTCTTCATCCTTATTGGGCACTCCCACAAGAGACAATTCTTTTTAGCCTCTAAGAGACAACAAGAAGAGCCTAACCAGGACCTTGAGATAACAGCCCATAGGGTAGCCCCTACAGAGCAAAAATCTAAGGCCGGAATACCGGAGTTCTTTCTTTGCTTCCAAGAACATAGATTCCTTCTTCAACCCAGGTCATGACCGAGGGCGGGTATCTCACTCGCATATCTAGAGCCCAGCATCTCTCCTGAACGACACCTTCCGCAGACTCTACTGGTGGTATTTCCCGAGGCGAGGGGTGCATCCATATCGGTCAGGAAACGACAATGACTCTTCTTCTTCCGGGTCCGGGAAGCTATGGGCACCTCACAATTCTTAGACGACATTAGTGGAAGCGAACATTCGTAGCATTCATTGTCACCGATCATTGAAAAAAGAAGCCGTACGAGGTTTAGATTTGGCGGCTATAGACTCAAAGGGCACAGACAGGCTGCTGGTACAGTTTTTTTAGCTAACTAAAGTCCAACTTCCTTTGCCGAAAGAGGATGAAACGGATCAGCCGATTCAACTTAGCATTACCCGACTCGTAACTTCAAGCACAACCATCCATCTCAATCCAAAATCTCCGATCGTCTGTGATCCCTCCTCCGGTTTTGGATATATAGACAGTGCCTGCTCTCAAACCAACCAAGACAGCAGCAAGTTCCTATCGAGAACAAGACGACAGATCAATATGACCAATTTATCTAAGGTGAATACGTGAAAAAGTGTTGCTTAGCTCAGTGAAATGGAATAAGGAAGAGAAAGTGTAGTGTGATAAGGGAAGAATTTTTAGGTTTTCAAGCAGATAGATATACAAACAAGAAGAATTCACATCAGAACCCTTTCCTGCTTCCCTTTTTTACCCATCGGACTCACATTTTGATCTCCTACGCTTGCTTTCACAGTCCCCCTACGAGCAGCCCGGAATCAATGAAGGAGTTCATTCAGCACCGAGCCGAGCGAGCGTAGATTCAATATGTTGATTGTACCGAACGAAGGATTTGCCTTATCACGAAAGCCACATTCGTTTCGTTTGAGGAAGTCACACGTCCTGTTCCCTATAAATAAGGAGATTCATTCTTTTTTTCAGAAATCCCCTCTTCTTCCTCCTCAAGCCCCTATCACAAGA
Source organism: Zea mays (assembly GCF_902167145.1). Classification (NCBI taxonomy): domain Eukaryota; kingdom Viridiplantae; phylum Streptophyta; class Magnoliopsida; order Poales; family Poaceae; genus Zea; species Zea mays. The sequence continues at coordinate 60,117 of NW_023366965.1, read as the reverse complement.
CCAAGCGGATCTCATCCTGCAGAAGACTCAGAGCGGATCTATCTAATGGCATGGCTGGCTGTCGGATGTGATCTATTCTCGTGTCACATCGCTTTCTTTCTTCTCCCTCCATTTTCTTCACTACTACCGCTCCTACACATAAATCAAAGAAGCATTGTGGAATAGTGGCATTTCGTTAATGGCGAAAATTTTCTTAGTGAAAGGGTTGCCTGCGGCAAACTCAGAGCGGTCTCTGAAAGTGAATAGGAGCATAGCGGTATCATCCAAGCCAAACACGTCTCCTCAGTCAAGGGTCTTCTCGCGCAAAGAAGATCAAAAACATAACAACTGATTTCGCTTAATGCATGTCACCCACCCGCTCTCAATACAGCAAGTGACTCTCTCTCACAAGACAGAGAAAGATTACCGATTCACCCAATTTGATCAGAAGTGAGTTCATTGTTGTTGTATAGCGAAACCTTTCCTTGACAAAACCATTCTCAGCTAATAGAAGCCGAGCTATCTATCGGTTGAACGAAGCGAATGGAAAAGCCAAAGAAAACAGAAATCCATTGCGATTAGAAACCTGTGACTCTACAGCCAGGGCTCGATGGCGATGTAAGATAGAAAGAATGGGGAGTTAGGGCTTCGGTTTCCTCTGTGGCCAGTTCCAATTCCAAATCATTTGCCGACATGCGGACTCACTTCTCTTTTATGGGATGAAAGCCCTTGTCTATTTACGTGGGTGAATCAAGTACAACAAGTCAGGTCAGAGCTTGTGGTAGAAGATTGGGCTCTGCTACGCAGATCCACTCAACTAGGAAAGAAGTACGCATTGCTGACTGACTGTTTGAACGATCCTAGTTACTAGTAAGTAGCTAATCAAGTCAGAGTAGGGTGGCCGAGAAGCTTCTTGCCGGTGCCCCCCAAAGCAAAGCACAGACTCTACTCACCCACGCGTTTTCCACCTACGGAGGGAGAAATCATCGAAATATCCTCATCCCCTGAAAGGGAACCCGAAAACAGGACGAGAGTGGATAGGGTGACTAAGGAGGTAGTCAAAATTAGTAGTGAATTTTGGAAAGAGAAGATTACAAAAAGGCGAGAGCAGCATAATCGTTAGTTAGGGGTAAGAGGGGACGGGCCCGTATAGAAAGTAAATCCTTCTTTTTCCGATATGCCGCTCCGCAAGCAAGGAGTGCCACGCACGAGCGGAGCGAAAACTAAGCAAGGGGAATTCCGGCATTCCATGGAAAGCATGCGAAATCCTTTGATTGTTTATAGAATCAAAATCACTATATAGTCTTTCTTGTTCCACTTGCAAGGCAAGGAAAAATAAAATGTCAGTTTCGTTATTACAACCTTATTTTTTTATGTCAAAGACAAAAAGCTACGCGCAAATTCTCATTGGATCTCGGTTGTTCTTAACAGCGATGGCTATTCATTTAAGTCTTCGGGTAGCACCACCAGATCTTCAACAAGGTGGAAATTCTCGTATTTCGTATGTACATGTTCCTGCGGCTCGGATGAGTATAGTTATTTATATCGCGACAGCTATAAACAGTTCCTTGTTCCCATTAACAAAACATCCCCTTTTTCTTCGCTCTTCCGGAACCGGTACAGAAATTGGTGCTTTTTCTACTTTGTTTACGTTAGTGACTGGGGGGTTTCGGGGAAGGCCTATGTGGGGTACCTTTCGGGTGTGGGATGCTCGTTTAACTTCTGTATTCATCTTGTTCCTTATTTACCTGGGTGCACTGCGTTTTCAAAAGCTTCCTGTCGAACCGGCTCCTATTTCAATCCGTGCTGGACCGATCGATATACCAATAATAAAGTCTCCAGTCAACTGGTGGAATACATCGCATCAACCTGGGAGCATTAGCCGATCTGGTACATCAATACATGTTCCTATGCCCATTCCAATCTTGTCTAACTTTGCTAACTTCCCCTTCTCTACCCGTATCTTGTTCGTTCTGGAAACACGTCTTCCTATTCCATCTTTTCCCGAATCTCCCTTAACGGAAGAAATAGAAGCTCGAGAAGTAATACCACTAAAAACCTAGTTCGCTCTCAAATAAAAACCTAGTTCACTCGCTAAAGCATCCATGGCTGAATGGTGAAAGCGCCCACCAACCTAGAAAGGCTAAATGGGTAAAAAAGTAGGTTCGATTCCTGCCGGATGCACTGCCTCTTAAAGACAGAAACAGAGGAGGGAAAGAAGGTAGTATAGGGAACTTGCTTTTGGATTCTTATCGAAAGTGAATCCCTCTAACACTTCAGTTAGTGTTTTATGATAAAATCTTTGACACAACAAGTGTTAAAATCTTAGTCACTAGGCAAGAATGGAAAGAGCTTCTTTACCTGCTTGAGAGGGGAGTCAAACAGAGTCTGAGGAAGCATAGCTATAGCAACGTAGTGTTTGAGAAAAGTGTGCCTGGAGTAATAGGCCTGAGAGCTACCCGCGCAACTTTAAGAGTTAACTTCTAGAATAACCGGGAAATTTATTTTAGTATAACTCTAATTCTAATTGTGGGTGGTTCGTTACTTTTTAAGTGGTAAGCAAGTGATCCTCACAATTCGTTTTACCTGACTCTACTCTAATTGTAAGATAACTAGAAATAGGAGATGAGAAAGTCGAGTAGCAGCACTGATGGGAACATTTTTTGAAACTAGAATGGTTGATAATAGGAGACTCGCGTTGTAGGTAAGGCTTTTCAAAAGCCTCGACTTGGCTAACGCCCTTTGGTTTTTAGGATCAATTTGCCCGTGCTTGCTGGTGTCAGGGTTGCAGATAAGTTGTTTCGGTGCCATTTCCTTTGTTATGAATGAAATTTTGGAGCTCAGTTGATACCGAATTTGAAGATAAGCCCTTCCCTCTCGTGAACACCTTCGTTTAGTAGATCGGTACGGTTCCATTCAGAAGAAACTATTATACGTGGTCCCGTGGAGTACGAATAAGGCTTTAAAGTCTTCCTTCATATTGTTTGCTAGCTTCCTTCTCCTTGTTTCCTGCCTTTCATTCTTTATGAAATTCTTATTTATTTTCTTTGCTGACTGACGTTACACCAAGAATTTATTTAATAGCGTATATATAGCCTGGGCATCGATACCAGCCTTCCGTTCGCATGATATTAAGAAAGTGCCTACTACTCAATTTCAATTCAATTTCGCATTGGCAAATCCTTCCACTTGCTATCTAATGTAGTATATGAAGCCTTTCTTTTCTATTTCTTCTATTGGCTTGGCTGGTCTGGGGGATGCGGATCACGCGAAGATCTATAGTGTTTAAGTACATCTTTCTCTTCCTGCAAGCTACTGAGATATGCCTCAGCTGCAGGTGCTTTGTATCTCTGGTCAAGAGTTGGCAAGGGATACCAATGTTGTCGACCACCTACTTTTGAGCATAGCTTTTACCATATTCCTCCCTCGATTCGCCATTCATTCCTTCACAGCTGAGTCAATAGCTGTGTCACTGACTGAATGTAGTTCTTTTTTTTAAAGAACGAGGCCGCTAAGGTCAAGGGACCTGATCCAGAACATTGAATCCAACCATCAGCATTCGCAAGAAAGAGAAAGAACTCGGTTCAAAGAATCGCTTCGGTCTAAAAACGAGTCTTCCGAGATCATGTCTATGCGAAGAGCTTGAACCAAGCGTTCACACGCATACGCCCTCGCCCCTCAGAAGATTGGAAAGAATCCATCAGCGAGGAAATAGAGTTGTAGCAGCAGTGTCTCCACTATTTATTTATAAAAGTCCCACCCAAGTAAAAGAGTCCGAAGAAAGGCCTTATAGGAAAGCGTTACCAGGGATTAGAGTTAGACCACTTAGTAGCACCTTCAGGCTTATCCATCCACGCATGGAAGATTTATAGATCGACGTTCCGGAATGGTAGAAAACAAATCAATTCTAAGTTCTTCTCGCTCCATTCATCCACTCGCTGGGAAGGCTATTTTGATGCCTCACACAGGCAACTCCGCTAGGCGGCTAAGCAGATAAGACGGGATTTCACGTTGAGAACGAATGTAGATTCCTATCATCAAGAAAGTCGGCTACATCAATGAATTACTTTCCCCTAACATTGCTATTCTTAACAACCTAAATCAAAAAACCTCCTTTAAAGAGCAGAAGAATCCTTCTTAGATAAAGCAGCCTGAAGATAAATAAGAGCAACTCCTTCAAAGAAAATGAGAAGGGCCTCTTGAAATGCCTATATATAAAAGAAGGAAACGTTGTAACTACTTACAAGAATTAGCTGCGTATGCAGGTGCATGCAATAGTCTTTTAGTAAGGAAGAACGACGGGATTCCTTGGAAAGCTGGTAGTTCATTTCACTCTGTATCGAAAGTCCCAGTATATTATATATCTGTGTACATCCATCAACAAATCTAACATTTCTTATCTTACATTGAAATCGATAAAGACTAATAAGATGCAAAACCAGCATAACTTGTTCTTTGCGAGTACTGTGGGTAGACCGAGGGATCGATCGGCATTTCACTAACCTTTAGAATTAATCAAACGTATGGCTAACCGATTCCTAGGTCATAATTTAAAGCTTCACTTTTCTATAGCCTTCTAATTCTATCGGGCTAACCTATAGAAGGTTTATAAAAAAGGTACGGTGCAATCAGTAAACCTCTTACTGACCGGGCAGGGCAGACCAGATGAGCGAGATTGATTGAAAGCGCTGTGCCAACTTGCTTACAAGATTTTGAGACTTTAGTTTAGTTTAGTTTAGTTTAGTAAATCCTCTTCATAAGTTATTTCGTACAGGCTATTCAAGGTCTATTGGCTTTATTGCTTATGTGGTACTTCGACCGCGAAGCCCCGCTTATGCACCGAGAAAGATCGTAGATAGGAAAGATCTGTTATGCACCAACGACGGCCCGCCCCTTCTCTTTACCTTTATCGTCTCATACCTCAGTCCATTGCTGGCTTGAATGCTGTCTCTCTTCTTCTTTGCTCGCGAGAGTGAATAAGAGGACGACCCACCGGGGGGAGGATGGAATGAGTCGGCAAGGGGATCAACAATCTTCTTTCAGTAAAGGCCCACACATTCTCCTTAATATTGGGTGGGATAAAAGGACTCTGAAGAAGGAAACTCTCTTCCCGTCTTGCGTAACTGACCACTGCAAAT